>NC_090762.1:26800091-26802591 GCF_036898095.1 Palaemon carinicauda
CTGAAAAGTCATATCTTACGAGAAACTCAGACACAACTATAGACAATTTTTTTAGCGAGGGAGATTTGCACCGACTAGCAGGGGTGCCTTTTTAGCTCGGAAATGTTTCCTTATAGCGGATTGGTCGGAAGTATTTCTATCCAAACACTTCCGACCAATCAGCTATCAGGAAACATTTCCGAGTTAAAAGTTCACCCTTGCGAGTCTGCAAATCTGCCTTACTAAAGAAAATTGACTATACACATCTTTTTTTTTTTTAATGAGGTGCATTTGATGCATTTGAACCGACTGGTAGCGGTGCCCTTTTAGCTCGGAAAAGTTTCCTGCTATCAGATTGGTTAGAATTATCTTGTTCAACCATTCAGCGATCAGGAAACTTTTCCAAGCCAAAAGGGCACCCTTGCGAGGCGCATTTGCACTGACTGGTGGCAGTGCCCTTTTAGCTCGGAAAAGATTCCTGCTATCTGACTGGTTAGAATTATCTTGTCCAACCAATCAGCGATCAGGAAACTTTTCCGAGCTAAAAGGGCATCCTTGGGAGTCGATGCAAATCTATCTTACTAAAGAAAAAATGACCAGTCCATTTCTTTTAGCGATGTATATTTGCACCGACTCGCAGCGGTCCCCTTTTAGCTCGGAAAAGTTTCCTGATCGCTGATTGGTTGGACGAGATCATTCTAACCAATCAGCGATCAGGAAACTTTTCCGAGCTAAAAGGGCACCGCTGTGAGTCGGTGCAAATCTGCCTCGATAAAAGAAATGGACTATAGTATTACCGAACCTCCCTGTAAACATGCATGCAACAGGTACCCCGAATGCCGTTTGGGGCAGTGTCGTATCTTGTTAGGCAATTTACGCAGGAATGGTCATTACCATTTGTTTGTTGGTAGGTGGTTGCTTTGCATGGGAATTGTTATCATTTTATGGGTAGCGGTACACTGAGGGGTACGAGTAAGCATTGGGCGGTTGGGAGCGTATCGCAAGATCGCGGTAATTTCGTTTAAAATGAAATGTAGATCAAAGGTTTATATATATATATATTATATATATATATATATATATATATATATATATATATACATATGTATATATATGATATATATATATATATATATATATATATATATATATATATATATATATATATATATATATATATATACATATACTGTATATGTGTGTGTGTTGTGTATCTATATGTTTATATATACCCTAACCATACGAAACATTTAATTTGGAGATTGTGCTCCCAGAATTTTGTAGTTTACAGCCTTTTGAGGGTGTGTGTTTGTGTGTGTATATACATACATACATACATATATATATATATATATATATATATATATATATATATATATATATATATATATATATATATATAATACGATATTTCACAGAAGCATATTTTACCTCTCTTAAAAAAAAAAAAACGCTATGTGAGGAACTCGTGTTATCAATCTTAAATGCATCGTTATTGGCTAATATATGGGACGCCAAGTGCCTTGATAATGGCTGTATGGGCGGGAGTCACCCACCCATTATGGGCTCCGGAATGCTGGTTGAGGGAGAGGAAGGGAGTATGAAAGTCAAGAATGATTTGTTATCTCATAAGAAGAGACAGGATGGTTTTGCTATAGGGCTTGTTTTGCGTTCCTGGGTCTTCTAAGCTGTGCGTAAGCTTTGCGGAAGCTGTGCGTAAGCTTTTGCGGAAGCTGTGCGTAAGCTTTGCGGAAGCTGTGCGTAAGCTTTTGCGGAAGCTGTGCATAAGCTGTGCGTAAGCTTTGCGGAAGCTGTGCGTAAGCTTTGCGGAAGCTGTGCGTAAGCTTTGCGGAAGCTGTGCGTAAGCTTTGCGGAAGCTGTGCGTAAGCTTTTGCGGAAGCTGTGCGTAAGCTGTGCGTAAGCTTTGCGGAAGCTGTGCGTAAGCTTTGCGGAAGCTGTGCGTAAGCTTTTGCGGAAGCTGTGCGTAAGCTTTGCGGAAGCTGTGCGTAAGCTTTTGCGGAAGCTGTGCGTAAGCTGTGCGTAAGCTTTGCGGAAGCTGTGCGTAAGCTTTGCGGAAGCTGTGCGTAAGCTTTTGCGTAAGCTGTGCGTAAGCTGTGCGTAAGCTTTGCGGAAGCTGTGCGTAAGCTTTGCGTAAGCTGTGCGTATTTTTCTTACAGTTGGTTATAACTGAGTATGTATTGAATGTGTACAAGTATATTACATATGGTTGAACTGGGGAATGAGGTAGTACCCCTAGTTGGAAAAGCAGGGTGCCATAAGCCTAAGGGCTGCAACAGGAAAAATAGCCCAGTGAGGACAGGAAATAAGGAAACATATAGTCATGTGCCTGAGTGTACCCTCAAGCAAGAGAACTTCAGTCTATGTATACAGTATATGATTGTTCTTTTGTAATGCACAGAGATAAAGGAGATTTATTAGAAGAGAAGAAAGAAAGAATTGATAAACTTTGCACGCGAAACCAAAAGCAATAAAGTAGAAAAGTTCTATAATCGGATAAATA
>NC_090762.1:26810091-26812591 GCF_036898095.1 Palaemon carinicauda
TTTCTTTTTGTATGATTTTCTTCTCAAGAAGGGGGGGAAAAAGTCATTCGTGGCGTCTCAGCAGCAAAGGTCATCGACCACTTGGCAACAGCAAGTGACTGGTGTGTACTGTCGGTAAATAAAAGGAGTCTTTCAATGAATACTTGAGTAGGTCTTGTAAATATTTAACTTTGAAAATGAAAGAATCCGTTGCTAGTATTCCTTCCTGAGTGTTTTCCTTAAGGTTATTAAATTTAGCGTTTGTGTGGTTAAGAACAATGGCTGTAGTGATACATTTACACAAACTCGCAATATTTTATCCTCGTTGAGATGGCTTTAGAGAAGGAATTGCATAAAGCAGTTACTGTCCTATTCATCTATTTAGCTACTTAATAACTTAACTAACATTATTTATATATGTGTGTATTTATGTATTTATGTATGTACATTCATCTATCTACCTTCTGTATAACTACTTTCTTGATTATATATATATATATATATATATATATATATATATATATATATATATATATATATATATATGTATATATATATACATATATATATGTATATATATATATATATATATATATATATATATATATATATATATATATATATATACATATATATATGTATATATATATATATATATATATATATATATTACATATGTATATATATGTGTGTGTGTATAATACATTCAACCCTATAGTTGCTGAATAACTTCCATTATATATATATATATATATATATATATATATATATATATATATATATATATATACATATATATATATATATATATGTATATTTATATATATGCATATATATAATTTATTTATTGATATATATATGTCTATATATATGCATGTATATCACATAAATATGTATATACAGTATATACAGTATAGTGTGTATGTGTGATTGTTTGTACTTATAAGTGGAAAATTCAGTGTAAGTCATTCTTGATTCGAAAAGAAACTAATATCCTTTACTTTTATTATTATTATTATTATTATTATTATTATTATTATTATTATTATTATTATTAGCTAAGATAAAACCATTGAAAGAGCAGGATGCTATAAGCCCAAGGGCTCCAGCAGTAAAAAAAAAAAAAAAAAAAAAAAAAAAAAAAAAAAAAAAAAGCCCATTGAGGAAAGAAAAAAGGTAAATAAATAAACTACAAAATAAGATATTAACAATTAAAACAACATATTTTAACAACATTATAATAAATCTTTCATAAACAGAGACAGGCGTCAAACGTTATATATATAGCAATTATGAACTAAAAACGTCGAATTTTTTTCTATCAAAATATATGAGAATGACTGTTAAAAGGTTTAAAGGCCACTCATGAATGGCAAGGGCAAGGAACAGTGACATTGACAAACCAAGCGGGACAATGCCCTAGATACTGACCATATACACATATGATCAGCGCCCTAGCCCCCTCTCCACCCACACTTGGACCAAGGAAGGCCAGGCAATGGCTGCTGATGACTCAGCACAGACCTGTAGGCTCCACCCAAACCTCCCAGCCTTAGCTGACAATGACGGCGAGGTTACAGTGACCAAAGAAACTAACGAGTTTGAGTGGGAATCGAACCCCAGTTTGGCGTTCACCAGTCAGGGACGCTACCACATCGGCCACCACAAAGAGAGCAAAGGCGTGAAATAGAATCAAATTATAACCTGAGCATCGTCAAAGCTACTTTAATCCCTTGATTTTTAACCGTCCAAAGACTGAGGCAGGTAATTGGTTTTATGATGATTAATGATGATTAGGGGGGCTGGGATCCGTACTCCCCTACCGAATAATCTGTTACGCATTTCATAAGATTTAGTCAATATATATCCCTCTCAGAGTGGGGATACCTTAACATGTTGAAAGGGTTTTTTGTATCGTTGTGATCAGCAATGCTGTGCTAGTTAGGGATACTAGGTTGGGTTGCTGTGAGTGATCTGACTAATGTCTCCCACCATCACCATTCTGCAGTAGCTAGTTTGGTGATGGAAACTGGCTAAATCCCAGACATGAATTATGTCTGAGGCCTTTGTTTGCAGTGGACTAGGAACAGTTGCGTTTGTAGTAGTTGTTTTATATATATATATATATATATATATATATATATATATATATATATATATATATATATATATATATATATATATATATATATATATAGATAGATAGATAGATAGATAGATATAAATGTGTTTATATGAATGTGTGTTCTACTCATATGTACAGTATATGTAAGCATACATCTTACAAACTCACGTATACATACAGTCATTCATATTGATATCCCTACTAATTATATTCAGGTTTGAGATTCACCATCAATACTAATTTGTGAAAAAAAGAAATGTACTAATTTTGTTTTTTTATCATAAATATATTTACATCTTGAAAAAAATCGTGTATTTACGGTAGTAAAGACTTTAATTTACTGTTGAAAATAACTGTCTTATGTTATTAAAATCTCTAGTGTCCGTCCATTAACTT
>NC_090762.1:26821000-26828500 GCF_036898095.1 Palaemon carinicauda
TGACGCCGATAGGACTAAGGAGGGCCAGGCAATGGCCGCTGATGACTCAGAAGCCTATAGGCTCCCCTAACCCCCGCCACCCTCATCCTTAGCTCACAAGGATGGTGAGATTGCAATGACCAAAGGAACTAACGAATTTGAGTGGGACTTGTAATGACCAAAGGAACTAATGAGTTTAAGTGGGACTTTTAGTGACCAAAGGAACTAACGAGTTTGAGCGGGACTCGAACCCCAGTCTGGTAATCACCAGGCAGGGACGCTGCCACCACGACCCGAACTACCCAAAGTAATAAATTTCATTGAACAGAGTTATGACATTATTATTATTTTTTTTTTTCCCGGACGCTAGACCTGAAGCAGGGGTCGTATTCCATTTTATTTATTAAATATAAATATTTTTTTTGTTTGGGGGGAGGGGTTGGACGAGTGTTTTAACAGGACATAATCTTCTTCGACCGAACGAGGATTAGAGTGTAATTGGATGGGACCGTACTTTAGTGGGCTTTTACGCTAGCCAGATGTTACAATCAAATGTCATCAACCTAGATATATTGTTATTTCCAATATATACATATATATATATATATATATATGCATATATACATATATATATATATATATATATGCATATATACATATATACATATATATATATAATATATATATATATATATATATATATATCTGTGTGCATACATACAACATACATATATATAGTAGATATTTAGATATACACATAGTCACAGATTCAACAAATCCCGCTCCCTCTCCCCCTACCCTAGGGACAGGAGAGACCGAATAGTTATATGTCTGGCAATGCCGCTCAGCGTGACCAGAAAGAAACATATATTTATTTATATATATTTAGCCAGACACTTGCTGTTTATTTTATAAGGGAGATTAGAGATTATTATTATTATTATTATTATTATTATTATTAAATGCTAAGCTACAACCCTAGTTGGAAAATTAGGATGCTATAAGCCCAGGGTCCCCATCAGGGAAAATAGCCCAGTGAGGAAAGGAAATGAGGAAAAATAGAATATTTTAAGAATAGTAGCAAGATTAAAATAAATATTTCCTGTAAAAACTATACAAACTTTAACAAAACAAGAGGAAGAGAAACTAGACAGAACAGTGTTGTTGTTATTATTATTATTATTATTATTATTATTATTATTATTATTATTATTATTATTATTATGATGATGATGATGATTATTATTATTATTATTGCATTTTTTTCTCTTGCAGAAATGAGGTGCTTGAGGTGGACAAGTCAACAGGCTTGGGTGACCTTGGCCCCGTGAAAGGATCCCTGGCCCTCTGCCTCATGTCAGTCTTCCTGCTGGTATACTTCTCCCTGTGGAAAGGGGTCAAGTCCACAGGCAAGGTAAAAGATTCTTCATACAGTTCCTTCTCAGTAACTGTGCTAGGATTTATATTTTGGTAATGTGATCTTCACTTCAATTGTAGGACTGTTTTCCTTGTTTTAGTAATATTTATTATTATTATTATTATTATTATTATTATTATTATTATTATTATTAGCTAAGCCCAACCCTAGTTGGAAAAGCAGGATGCTGTAAGCCCAACACCTCTAACATGGGAAAGATGGCCCAGTGAGGAAAGGAAATAGATAAACTACAGGAGAAATAGTTACCAATGAAAATAGAAGACTTCAAAAATAGTTATAAAATTGAAACTGATCTTTCACATATAAATTACGAAGAGACACTTATGTCATCCTATTCAATTTAAAACCACTCGCTGCAAGTTTGAAGTTCCACCAATTCAACTTCCTGATTAGGAAGCTCATTCCACAGCTTGGTAACAGCTGGAATAAAACTTCTAAAAGACTTTGTAGTATTGAGCCTCATGAAGAATGACTAACTATTAGAATTAACTGGATACCTAGGATTACGAACAGGATGGTACTGTCCGAGAATCTCATAATGCAAAGGATGGTCACAATTATGAAAAATCTTATGCAACATGCTTAACGGACTAACTGAATCACAATTATACGTTTAGCTGCAACCGTAATTGTAGAAGCGGAATGCAGGCATCCTAAATATCTCTCACGAAAAGCAACCTAGTACGGATTAAGAGATTGCAAACTCTAGAATAAACTGTATAATGAAATAGTATGTATGCAAAGCTTTGCCTCGTATGTTGCACATAACAATAATTTGTTTAAATGGTCATACTTGATTTGAATGTGACAAGAGGCCTTATTGTGAGTATAAGCCACTTCGTCCCTTTTAAGTTGCCGTCCTTTTAGGTGGACATCTAATATTACTCCTCATTATCCCTTTTTATCTAAAGCAGTGTTACCAACTAGGGACAAATCGTATTAGGGTGTAGTACATAATGAGTTGGGAACGCTGACCCGACTTTGGATAGGAAATCACGTCGCATCGCTGGAAATCATTTCCCTCCCAAATCCTCGAGTTCAGATGGAAATGTAACCCTTAAACGACTCGGCGATAAAGATTCTTTTCCTCCCCCGGGGCCTTTGTCCTTGAAGCCATCATCCCTCTTAACTAGGACAATATATGTCCTCGTACTGCGTCTTTTTACGCCGTGGAATCTCAAGGTCCACCACTCTGTTTTGTCCCGGTCCATTTCCTGATGAGTATCGCCCCTTTTTCCAGACTTAACTGGAGAAGAAGAAGAAGACTTGAGCGCCCCTCTTCCAGACTCAACTGGAGAAGAAGAAGAAGAAGAAGACTTGAGCGCCCATTTTTCCAGATTCAACTGGAGAAGATGATTTGAGGGAGCCCAACCAGACGTATTTCGGCGCAGTCTTGCTCAACTGCGTTGAGATTTCCCGTTTTCTGTGCGACGAGATTTCCCGTTTTTTGTGCATCGAGATTTCCCGTTTTCTGTTCGTGTGACCCAAAATAATAGGTCGCCCCCAATTTGCATTGCTCCTTCCTCTTCATATTTTTTAAAGAATGACTCTTGGTCTAGTTTGGAGAGACCGGTTTAATGGATGTTTAGGGGTTTTCGTTGTTTATTTTCTTTTGCTTATGACAGATTGTGGTTGAGTTTTATTTATTCTTCTATGAATCAAAGATTTATTCTACAATTATACAAAAGAAGTAGGGAAAGTAAATGTTTTTCTTGTTGATGAGTCTCTTTTTACAATCACATACTGGATTTGTCAATCTGATTGTACTTTTTTTCTCTGTGCGTGTTTTGCATATTGATTATGTTTCTCTCTCTCTCTCTCTCTCTCTCTCTCTCTCTCTCTCTCTCTCTCTCTCTCTTTCTGATATTCATTATTTAATATGCTCTTCCAATAGCCTTTATCTGAAATGCAATTTATCATTATTATTATTATTATTATTATTTTTATGTGTATTAGCTAAGCTACAACCCTAGTTTTAAAAAAAATGCTATAAGCCCAAAGGCTCCAACAGAAAAAAATAGCCCATTGAAGAAAGAAATTAAAGAAATAAACTACAAGAAAAGTAACGAACAATTAAAACAAAACACTATAGTCAATTCTTTTTAGTGAGGCAGATTTGCACCGACTCGCAGGTGGTACCCTATTAGTTCGGAAAGGTTTCCTGATCGCTTATTGGTTGGACAAGATCATTCTAACCAATCAGATAGCAGGAAACTTTTCTGATCTAAAAGGGCACCGCTGCGAGTCAGTGCAAATGCGCCTCATTCAAATAAATTGAGTGTAGGAACAGTAACATTAAAATAAATCTTTTCATATATAAACTATGAAGAGAGACATGTTATTTACGTTTTCTATAAATCCTCCGCCAACAGGCTGTATGGGTCACTGCTCTATTCCCATATGCTGTGTTGATCATCCTGCTCGTCCGAGGGGTCACCTTACCTGGGGCTACCAATGGGATCATGTACTATCTGACTCCCAGGTTCCAGATGCTGCACAAACCGAGGGTAAGGATCGACGATTTTACTGTGCCTGGGGGGTTTATTGTGTGTGTATGCGTATGTGTATATACTGTATATATATATATATATATATATATATATATATATATAAATATATATATTATAGATAGATAGATAGAGAATTTATGTTGTTATAAATTAATTTTTTACTTCTGTTCACGCAAGAAAGTATAAAAAAGACAAGAGAGTGTCTAGTTTGATTTAAAAGTGAACCAGACATGTCCATTTAATATCCATATGAATCAATATATTGTTTTGTGTTTAAAATAGAACTATTATTATTTACATGACGAACGTTCAATATGTTGAAGAATATTTAGACAGGAGAGTGACTAGTTTGGTGTGAAAGTGAGTCAGACATGTCCATTCAGAGTAAGACGTCTGTACGGGATGTCCGCTTGTATACTCAATCTTTTTTAATGAGGCACATTTGCACCGACTCGCATCTGTGCCTCTTTTAGCTTGGAAAAATTTCCTGCTATCTGATTGGTTAGAATATTCTCGTCCAACCAATCAGCGATCAGGAAACTTTTCCGAGCTAAAAGGGGCACCCTTGCGAGTCAGTGCAAATCTGCCTCACTAAAAAGAATTGACTTTAGTAGCATGGGATGTCCGTTTGTATACTCATTTTTTTTTATGAGGCACATTTGCACCGACTCGCATCGGTGTCCCTTTTAGCTCGGAAAAGTTTCCCGCTATCTGATTGGTTAGAATATTTTGTCCAACCAATCAGCGAATAGGAAACTTTTCCGAGCTAAAAAGGGCAACCCCTTTGAGTCAGTGCAAATCTGACTTTAGTGCTGTGATTCTCAGTGGACTCATTGCAACAGGTTTGGGTGGACGCTGCCACGCAAATCTTCTTCAGTCTGGGACCAGGATTTGGGACGCTTTTGGCGCTCTCATCCTACAACAAGTTCAACAACAACTGCTACAGGTGAGTCTGCTACGTATTTCGACTCTTGTAGGTGTTTCTGCAAGATTTATTACGAAGTCTCTATCTTTGGATTTAGGAATTTGGGGTTAATGTCGGTAACGAGGTGCGTGTATGATTTTGTTCGTTTGATCATGTTCTGTATGAATGCTTGAAGTGTAATATATATGTATATATATATATATATATATATATACTGTATATATATATATATATATATACTGTATATGTATATATATATATATATATATATATATATTTCTATCTCATACTGGGACCGAACCCTAGCCACCTTCAAATGAAAGGCAAGGTCGCTACCTATCACGCCACCTGAGGCTCTAGGCTAGATAAAAATTTATTTCTATTTGAGCACGATATTGTGTTGATTTTCATCCACACACACGCAGACACACACGCTGTCACACACACTCATATATATATATATATATATATGTGTGTGTGTGTGTGTGTGTGTTTACAGTATATATGTATGTATGTATAGGTGTTTGTGCATGTATGCATTAGCAGATATATCCCTCGTCCTATGACCTGAGTAGCTTTAAAGTAGGATTTACTTAACTATACATCAACGTGAAATCATTCTGCCAGTCACATAAAAATGTATTAAATTCTTTATGTTTATTCATCTCTCTGTAAAGAGAGAGAGAGAGAGAGAGAGAGAGAGAGAGAGAGAGAGAGAGAGAGCATCCAAAACAACGTTTATTCAAGCCTTTAATTAGGAATAACAATATATATCAATTTCCTTTCTTTTTAAACGAAAAAAAATATGTGCGCCAATTCTTCTTCCCTTCTTGAACTACTATTATTATTATTATTATTATTATTATTATTATTATTATTATTATTAGCCAAGCTACAACCTTAGTTGGAAAAGCAAGATGCTACAAGCCCAAGGGCTCCAACAGGGAAAAACAGCCCAGTGAGGAAAGGAAATAAGGAAATAAATAAATGATGAGAATAAATTAACAATATATCATTCTAAAAACAATAACAGCGTCAAAACAGATATGTCATATATAAACTATAAAAAGACTTATGTCAGCCTGGTCAACATAAATACATTTGCTCCAACTTTGAACTTTTGAAGTTCTACTGATTCAACTAACCGATTAGGAAGATCATTCCACAACTTGGTAACTATCTATCTATCTATATACCAAAGCACTTCCCCCAATTTTGGGGGGTAGCCGACACCAACAATGAAACAAAACAAAAAGGGGACCTCTACTCTCTATGTTCCTTCAGCCTAATCAGGGACTCAACCGAGTTCAGCTGGTACTGCTAGGGTGCCACAGCCCAACCTCCCACATTTCCACCACAGATGAAGTTTCATAATGCTGACTCCCCTACTGCTGCTACCTCCGCGGTCATCTAAGGCCCCGGAGGAAGCAGCAGGGCCTACTGGAACTGCGTCACAATCGCTCGCCATTCATTCCTATTTCTAGCACGCTCTCTTGCCTCTCTCACATCTATCCTCCTATCACCCAGAGCTTTCTTCACACCATCCATCCACCCAAACCTCGGCCTTCCTCTTGTACTTCTCCCCTCAACTCTTGCATTCATCACCTTCTTTAGCAGACAACCATTTTCCATTCTCTCAACATGGCCAAACCACCTCAACACATTCATATCCACTCTAGCCGCTAACTCATTTCTTACACCCGTTCTCTCTCTCACCACTTCGTTCCTAACCCTATCTACTCGAGATACACCAGCCATACTTCTCAGACACTTCATCTCAAACACATTCAATTTCTGTCTCTCCATCACTTTCATTCCCCACGACTCCGATCCATACATCACAGTTGGTACAATCACTTTCTCATATAGAACTCTCTTTACATTCATGCCCAACCCTCTATTTTTACTACTCCCTTAACTGCCCCCAAAACTTTGCAACCTTCATTCACTCTCTGACGTACATCTGCTTCCACTCCACCATTTGCTGCAACAATAGACCCCAAGTACTTAAACTGATCCACCTCCTCAAGTAACTCTCCATTCAACATGACATTCAACCTTGCACCACCTTCCCTTCTCGTACATCTCATAACCTTACTCTTACCCACATTAACTCTCAACTTCCTTCTCTCACACACCCTTCCAAATTCTGTCACTAGTCGGTCAAGCTTCTCTTCTGTGTCTGCTACCAGTACAGTATCATCCGCAAACAGCAACTGATTTACCTCCCATTCATGGTCATTCTCGCCTACCAGTTTTAATCCTCGTCCAAGCACTCGAGCATTCACCTCTCTCACCACTCCATCAACATACAAGTTAAACAACCACGGCGACATCACACATCCCTGTCTCAGCCCCACTCTCACCGGAAACCAATCACTCACTTCATTTCCTATTCTAACACATGCTTTACTACCTTTGTATAAACTTTTCACTGCTTGCAACAACCTTCCACCAACTCCATATAACCTCATCACATCCCACATTGCTTCCCTATCAACTTTCTCCAGATCCATAAACGCAACATACACCTCCTTACCTTTTGCTAAATATTTCTCGCATATCTGCCTAACTGTAAAAATCTGATTCATACAACCCCTACCTCTTCTAAAACCACCCTGTACTTCCAAGATTGCATTCTCTGTTTT
>NC_090762.1:26833500-26841000 GCF_036898095.1 Palaemon carinicauda
CTCGTCTCCTCTCCTCTCTTCTCATCTCCTCTCTCCTCTCCTTTCCTCTTCTCCTTTCCTCTCCTCTCCTCTCCTCTCCTTTCCTCTACTCTTCTCCTCACCTCTCCTCTCCTCTCCTTTCCTCTTCTCCTTTCCTCTACTCTTCTCCTCACTTCTCCTCTCCTCTCCTTTCCTCTTCTCCTTTCCTTTCCTCTTCTCCTCTCCTCCTCTCCTCCTCTCCTTCCTCTTCTCCTTCCCTAACCTCTTCTCCTCTCCTCTCCTCCTTTCCGTTCCTCTTCTCCTTTCCGTTCCTCTTCTCCTTTCCTTTCCTCTTCTCCTTTCCTTTCCTTTCCTCTCTCCTCTCCTCTCCTCTCCTTTCCTCTTCTCCTTCCCTTTCCTCTTCTACTCTCCTCTCCTCTCCTCTCCTCTCCTCCTTTCCTTTCCTCTTCTCCTTTCCTTTCCTATTCTCCTTTCCTTTCATCTTCTCCGTTCCTTTCCTTTCCTCTCTCTCCTTTCCTCTCCTCTTCTCCTTCCTTCCTCTCCTCTCCTTTCCTCGTCTCCTTCCCTTTCCTCTCCTCTCCTTTCCTCGTCTCCTTCCCTTTCCTCTCCTCTCCTTTCCTCGTCTCCTTCCCTTTCCTCTCCTCTCCTTTCCTCGTCTCCTTCCCTTTCCTCTCCTCTCCTTTCCTCGTCTCCTTCCCTTTCCTCTCCTCTCCTTTCCTCGTCTCCTTCCCTTTCCTCTCCTCTCCTTTCCTCGTCTCCTTCCCTTTCCTCTCCTCTCTTCCTCGTCTCCTTCCTTTCCTCTCCTCTCCTTCCTCGTCTCCTTCCCTTTCCTCTCCTCTCCTTTCCTCGTCTCCTTCCCTTTCCTCTCCTCTCCTTTCCTCGTCTCCTTCCCTTTCCTCTCCTCTCCTTTCCTCGTCTCCTTCCTTTCCTCTCCTCTCCTTTCCTCGTCTCCTTCCCTTTCCTCTCCTCTCCTTTCCTCGTCTCCTTCCCTTTCCTCTCCTCTCCTTTCCTCGTCTCCTTCCCTTTCCTCTCCTCTCCTTTCCTCGTCTCCTTCCCTTTCCTCTCCTCTCCTTTCCTCGTCTCCTTCCCTTTCCTCTTCTCCTCTCCTCTCGTCTCCTCTCCTCTCCTCCTTTTCTTTCCTCTTCTCCTTTCCTTTTCTCTTCTCCTTTCCTTTCATCTTCTCCGTTCCTTTCCTTTCCTCTCTCTCCTTTCCTCTCCTCTTCTCCTTCCCTTTCCTCTCCTCTCCTTTCCTCGTCTCCTTCCCTTTCCTCTTCTCCTCTCCTCTCGTCTCCTCTCCTCTCCTCCTTTTCTTTCCTCTTCTCCTTTCCTTTCCTCTTCTCCTTTCCTTTCATCTTCTCCGTTCCTTTCCTTTCCTCTCTCTCCTTTCCTCTCCTCTTCTCCTTCCCTTTCCTCTTCTCCTCTCCTCTCCTCTCCTCCTTTCCTCGAGGACGCTGCTCTAAATTTTTTCTACCCTGTTTCTTTCAATTTTTATAGTTTATATATAACAGATCTAATTTAATGTTGTTACTGTTCCTAGTATATTTTATTTTAATTGTTTATTATTTCTCTTGTAGTCTTTTTTTTTTTTTTTTTCATTTCCTAGTTTACTTTACCCACTAGGCTATTTTTCCCTGGTGGAGCCCTTGGGCTTATAGCATCTTGCTTTTCCGATTAGGGTTATAGCTTAACTCGTAATAATAATAATAATAATAATAATAATAATAATAATAATAATAATAAAGGGGCATCTTAGCTTTCCTTTTTATAATAACTCAGTACCCTCGGACAGTAGCTTCCGCAGACTCGGCCCGTGACGACAGAATATTAACCAAACTCCAGAGATGAGTTCGTTGCGAGATCGTCCCAACGCTAACCAAGTTTCCGAGGATTCGCCAATTCTATGTAGCGACTGATAAGTCGATTTTCACGTGACCTTTCAATCGATGACCCTCGTTAACAAGGACAGCAATGTGGTTCAACAGAGTCTTGTTGTTTTTGCTTATTTTGTTTATAAAAGTTAAAGAATAATAATAATAATATTATTATTATTATTATTATTATTATTATTTTTATTATTATTATTATTATTATTATTCTTTTTACTTGCTAAGCTGAAACCCTTGTTGAAAAAGCAGGATGCTATAAGTCCAGGGGCTCCAACAGGGAAAATAGTCCAGGGGCACCAACAGGGGAAATAGCCCAGTGAAGAAAGGAAACAAGGAAAATTAGAATGTTTTAAGAACAGTAACAGCATTTGAAATAAATATTTCATATATAAGCTACAAAAATTTTAACAAAACTAGAGGAAGAGAAATAAGATAGAATAGTGTGCCCAAGTGTTCCTTCAAGCAAGAGAACTCTAACCCAAGACAGTGGAAGGCCATGGTACAGAGGCTATGACACTACTTAAGACTAGAGAACAATGGTTTGATTTTGGATTGTCCTCCCAAGTTGCATATGGATTATAATAACATTTCGGTTTGGAGGTTGTGGTTTTTTATGAATTATTTTTATTGTGATGAATATGATGTAAACATATACGTTCAATTCCATACATCCTTTTAAGTATTTTAACTCACTTCATTTACATTTCACATAATATATAACCTTAATAAAATAAAACCAAGTCCTATACTCACTTTATTTTAATGAGGCGCATTTGCACTGACTCGCGGCGATGCCCTTTTAGCTCTAAAAAGTCTCCTGCTCTCTGATTGGTTAGAATCATGTCGTCCAACCAATCAGCGATCAGGAAACTTTTCCGAGCTAAAAGGGCACGCCTGCGAGTCGATGCAAATCTGCCAAACTAAAAAGAATTGACTATAGGTTATAATCACACCATATTAAACTTGAAGGAAAACTAACGAAGAGAAAAAACGAATCATCATCCTTATATTTCCCCCCGTGGCGAAACACAACAACAGCCTTTGACGAACCGCAAATCATATGGATTCCGAGACGCCAAGTGTCATTTTCCCAGTGAATATTGGCTTGGCCGAGCAGAGAGCTTGGGATCCCCCTTACAGTGCATCCGATCCTCTATATGTGTCCCTTCGACTTCAGTCATTTATTGTCCATCTCTCTGTTTCTGTCAGGTGGAATTATATCCCGGTTTCTTCTGCGTATTTCTAGTTAGTTTTTAGTCCAAAGAGGAAGTTTGGAATTCTAAAATAAGCAATTGTAACGAGATGGGGTAAGTTGCTTCGAAGTACGTGTGTTCGCTGCGGCCGGAGGCTGTTGTGTATACGTCTATCGGAAAGAGCAGAAAGGAGGAGATCATTGCAATCCTGTCTCACGCCTCCCTCACCTTCTGTGATGGCCTCTCTCTCTCTCTCTCTCCTCTCTCTCTCTCTCTCTTTGTCAGGACATAAAAGTTTTTTTTTAGTTTTGTGAAAAATATTTTGTTGGCTCTCTCTCTCTCTCTCTCTCTCTCTCTCTCTCTCTCTCAAGGTTTTTTTGTATTTGTCAAGGAATTTTTTAAGACATTTTTGCTTCTCTCTCTCTCTCTCTCTCTCTCTCTCTCTCTCAAGGTTTTTTGTATTTGTCAAGGAATTTTTTAAAACATTTTTGCTTCTCTCTCTCTCTCTCTCTCTCTCTCTCTCTCTCTCAAGATTTTTTCTATTTGTCAAGGAATTTTTTTAAGACATTTTTGCTTCTCTCTCGCTCTCTCTCTCTCTCTCTCTCTCTCTCTCTCTCTCTCTCTCTCCTTTTCAGTGTAAAATGGAACGGTTTTTTTCATTTCTGAAAATGTTACATTGTTTTGGCCACCTGATTTATAATTATTATTATTATTATCATTATTATTGTTATTATTATTATCATTATCATTATTATTATTATTATTATTATTATTATTATTATCATGATTATTATTATTATTATTATTGTTATTTCTTCAGTGGGGTCCTGCACTGCGTTGTTGGAGGTTAGTCTCCTTTCAGAGTTCCTTCATTGGTCCATTCTATCGTTCAGTCCCTTTCTTGACCTCAGTCTACTTGAAACGACCTCTTTTGGATGTAATGGGTGTCATGAGTTTGAAGGTTTAAGGCCCGCTCATGAATGACAGAGGCAAGGGACAGTGACATTGCCGTATCGAGCAGGACAATGCCCTACAGACTGACCATATACACATATGATCAGCGCTCAAGCCCCCTCTCCATCCAAGCTAGGACCAAGGAGGGCCAGGCAATGGCTCTGATGACTCATCAGATAGATCTATAGGCTCCTCAAAACTTTCCATTCTTAGCTCACAAGGATGGAGAAGTTGCAGCGACCAAAGAAATTAACGAGTTTGAGTGGGACTCGAACCCCAGTTTGGCGTTCACCAGTCGGGACGTTACCATGTCGGCCACCACAACCCGTACATTGGTTGTTTACTGTCAGATCCACATTATCGAAGTACTTAGAAAACAAGAAAGTCTTCAGTTTTCTTTTGAAAGCCGTAAGATCTTCAGTCTTTAGGAGGATGTCCAGTGGGAGCTTATTGTATAGTCAAATGGGTCCCTAAACCGGACCAGTCCTGCGATTATGGAGAAAATGCCCAGATCATCAATCATATTAATATTTTTATTATAAATTGCTAAGCACAATACTATAAGTGCAGGGGCTCCTACAGGGGAAAATAGCCCAGTGAGGAAAGGAAACAAGGAAAAATTAAGATTTTAAGAAAAGTAACAACATTAAATTAATATCTCCTTTATAAACTATATAAACTTGAATAAAACAAGAGGAAGAGTAATAATATAGAATAGTGTGCCCGAGTGTACCCTCAAGCAAGAGAACTCTAACCCAAGGCAGTGGAAGACCATGGCACAGAGGCTATGGCACTACCCAAGACTAGAGAATAATGGTTTGATTTTAGAGTGTCATTCTCCTAGAAAAGCTGCTTACCATAGCTAAAGGGTCCATTCTACCCTTAACAAGAGGAAAGTAGCCACTGAACAATTACAGTGCAGTAACCCTTGGGTGAAGAAGAATTGCGTGTGATCATGCCCTTTATCTCACAATTTGAACAACTCTGACTTAGTTAGTGGCAATGATAGAATGCTTCATTCAAGGTCTATAGAATAGTAGACCTTGGCTTCATTGTTTGGCGTGATAAGCGATGATGATAATGATGATCGTGATTATTATTATCATTAGTAGTAGTAGTAGTAGTAGTAGTAGTAGTAGTAGTAGTAGTAGTAGTAGTAGTAGTAGTAGTATTTCATAATATTTCATATTATTTTGCATGGACTTATTTTTTAGTGTTGCGGGTTAATTTAAAAACCAACGTTCGAGTTTTGTAATGTTCCCTTCCCAATCGAATTTAATTGGTAATTTATAAAAGCCGAATTATATTTTCCTATTGTTTTATCTTTTCGTATTTTTCATGTTACAAATTATTTTTTTGTGTAGATTCTTTTCTATTTCTTCTCCAGATCCCACAGACAAGTGTCATGACTCATTAATTGTAAGATTGACTCTCCTGAATTTAATTTCTTTATTTTTTATAAACAACTACATTGAAAAGTTTATTTTAACAAGTTTTACACAGAATTGATCAACTTGAAGGTCAAGTTAATTACATCTTTTAACTTATTATTATTAATTGCTAGGCTACAATCTTATTTGGAAAAACAGGATGCTCTAAGCCCAGGGGCTCCAACAGGGAAAATAGCCCAGTGAGGAAAGGAAACTTAAGGAAAATAAAATATTTCCAGAAGAGTAACATTATATTAAATATGTCCTATATAAACTATAAAAACTTTAACAAAACAAGAGGAAGAGAAATAAGATAGAATAGTTTGCCCGAGTGTACCCTCAAGCAAGAGAACTTCAACAAGTTTTTGAGTTATCACACACTGTTAAGATATGTACTCCAACATGGTATTTTCTGTACAGCGTATGAACCATCCCCAACCCACCCCCTTCACACACACACACACACACACACACACACACTCGGCTTGTAATAAAGTCCAGATCTTCATGATATTTGAAGTATCTCTCTCTGCTGGATTTCAAGTTCATTTTCTCTCAAAACTCGTAGTTTTTTTTTTCTCTTTTGGTGTATGTCAACTAGATATGGTTACTTAGTCTTATTGGTGCATTAACAGAGAGAGAGAGAGAGAGAGAGAGAGAGAGAGAGAGAGAGAGAGAGAGAGAGAGAGAGAGAGAGAGAGAGAGAGGGGGGTGTTACTAAAAACTAGATTGGAGCATTGTCGTATTTAAAAAGAAAAAAAAAAAGACGTAGAGGTTATTGAATTCCGAAGTCTTGTCCTCTCGGGTCAGCTTTAGCTTCCTCGCCTAAAATCGACTGTTTGTTTATTTACATGAAATATATTTTCTATGTTTTCTATATTTTCCCTTTCTCTTGTGTCATAGCCTTTAGATAATTAGCTATCCACACATATTACTTTTTTTTTCGATGGCTATTATTAGTACTGTATTAGTTTTAACTTTCAAACAAAGAAGTGTCAATAATTCATGCCATCTTTTGTGTCGGTATGAATTTGGTGTTGTGATACATTCTTCTTATAGTTCTCATTAACTGTTATCTGGTATGTATATATTGTTTATTTTTATATGATACTTATTGCTTTATAGCCTCTGTCAAAGAAGTTCATTACTTTATAGCCTCTGTCAAAGAAATTTATTACTTTATAGCCTCTGTCAAAGAAGTTCATTACTTTATAGCCTCTGTCAAAGAGGCTCATTACTTTATAGCCTCTGTCAAAGAGGGTCATTACTTTATAACCTCTGTCAAAGAGGTTCATTACTTTATAGCCTATGTCAAAGAGGTTCGTTACATTATAACCTCTGTCAAAGAGGCTTTACTTTATAGCATCTGTCAGAGAGGCTCATAATTGCACAAAACTTACTTGTGGAATTTTACTAAAATTTGGACAATATGTCCATCGTGACTGGCAGTAGAAAGCTGGATTTTGAGAAATGAGAATAAAAATTAAAATTTAGGAGAGATTCAAAAATGTCGTTTGAGAAGATTAACCTTTTCTGGTGTAATTTGCCGTCAAATGTTTCTGTCATTTTATTACTATTTTACTCAAAAATTTATTTTTTAGTTGTTTTGGTAATGTAATGGTGGTTTGTCACATGATTAAATCTTATCAGTTGTGGTAACTTGAACTGATTTTATGTGTGTATAAATAAAGAAGAGTTAGATGACCCAGGCATACATGGCTGAGGACTATAAAGCGCGGAGTAGGAGATGATGAATGGAGAAGTATTAAATTAAAAGCTCAAGAGAGTGAAGGTTTACATATTCTGAATAAACTCGTGCCAAGTCCCACGAGTCTGCCAGGCTAGTGACCATCAGAGAGAGAGAGAGAGGGAGGAGAGAGAGAGAGAGAGAGAGAGAGAGAGAGAGAGAGAGAGAGAGAGAGATGTATTAACTAGCCTTCTCATTTGTGCGGTTTTATAGACGTAAAATGAATTTACTCTATCAACGAGTAAAGGGAGACCATGTGAAATAGATTGGATTATCCAAAAGTGGATGAATCCAGATTGGGTTGAGGGGGG
>NC_090762.1:26848500-26963561 GCF_036898095.1 Palaemon carinicauda
CATCTCCCAACAACCGGCGTGAACTCGTGTCCGCTTCCCGTTTGCCCTATCACAGGCGATGGCAAAATGAAACCAATAAGCCACGTTCTAGCATTCGGGGGGGAAGGCGAGAAAGTGGCGTTCTACCAGTCTCTCTCTCTCTCTCTCTCTCTCTCTCTCTCTCTCTCTCTCTCTCTCTCTCTCTCTCTCTCTCTCTCTCTCTCTCTCTTTGTCGAGATTTTAGGGATACATTATAATAATAACATAGAGTCCTATTGATCTTTCAGAGAAGAGAGAGGAAAAAGGACAAGATTTTCCTTTTCTCTCCGACTCCTTCGATAAATGGTTTTCGACTTTGTGAGTTTATGATTCTCTTTAGTCTTCCCGCGCGTTTTCTCTTGGCATTTGACGGATAGAAAAAGGGAAGAATGGAAGAAGAGAAAATGGGATTAAATTAAAAAAAAGATGTGACATTGTTGTGTTGTTAAATTGTCTATTAAATTTCCTATTCCTGATCTAGATATTAATCTTTGGCACCGTCGTTCAATTAGTTCATTATGCATGTTGCATAAGATTTTTTATAATTCTGACCATCCTTTACATTCAGATCTTCTCGGACAGTTCCATCATGTTCGTAATACTAGGTATGCAGTTAATTCCAGGCCTTCTCTATCATGAAGCTCAATACTACACTGTACTCTAGAAGTTTTATTCCAGCTGTGACCAAGTTGTGGAATAATCTTCCTTAATCGCGTAGTTGAATCGGTAGAACTTCATCAGTTTAAACTCGCAGCAAATGTTTTTATGTTGAACAGGCTGACATAAGTCCTTTTATAGTTTATATATCAAATATCTGTTTTATTCTTCTTAATGTTTTTTAAAATATTTCATTTTAATTTTCATTACTTTTTATGTCGTTTATTTATTTCCTTATTTCCTTTTCTCACTGGGCTACTTTTCCCTGTTGCAGCCCTTGGGCTTATAGCAATACTTATATCGTTTATTTATTTCCTTATTTCCTTTTCTTACTGGGCTACTTTTCCCTGTTGCAGCCCTTGGGCTTATAGCATCTTGCTTTTCCAATTTGGGGTTTTAGCTTAGCTAGTAATAATAATAATAATAATAATAATAATAATAATAATAATAATAATAATAATAATAATAATAATAATAATAATAATAGTAAAGTTAAAACTTTCAGCGAATATCTTTATGTTGAACAGGCTGACATGAGTCTCTTATTATAGTTTATATATGAAAGTCGTATTTTGATGTTACTGTTCTTAAAATATTTTATTTTATTTATTCATTCATTCTCTGGTAATTCATTATTTCCTTGTTTCCTTTCCTCACTGGGTTATTTTCCCTGTTGGAACCCATGGGCATATAGAATCCTGCTTTTACAACGAGGGTTGTAGCTTAGCTAACAACAACAATAACACTACTGCTGCTACTACTACTACTACTACTACTACTACTAATAATAATAATAATAATAATAATAATAATAATAATGATAATAATAATATTGGTAATAGTAATAATAATGATAATAATAATAATGATAATGATAATAACAACAATAATAATAATAATAATAATAATAATAATAATAATAATAATAATAATAAGGAAATCGTGATTTACTGTATAACGTAATACACTAAGAACTTTGTGCATCATGACGAATGAAGAAATTGGATTGATTAACATAATGTGCTGAATAACATTATTACCACAAAGTTCGCGTCACATTGAAATTACATTAACAGATAACAGAGTATTGTAATGAATTCCCTCATTCTAATCACCACACCAAGAAGCGATTAGATAAAATATAACAAACTTTTACAAAATAATTTCGTGATATAACTTTTGTTTGGGGTCGGAATTATCATTAAACTTTATCTATTAGCTTAATCACATTTAAAGGTTTAAAGGCCGCTCGTGAATGGCAGAGGCAAGGGACAGTGACATTGTCCTATCAAGCAGGACAATGCCCTAGAGACTAACCATATAACATATTCTCATCATTAATTCATTTCCTTATTTCCTTTCTTCACTGGGCTATTTTTTCCCTATTGGAGCCCTTGGGCTTAAAGCATCTTGGTTTTCCAACTAGGGTTGTAGCTTGGCTAGTAATAATAATAATATGATCGCGCCCAAGCCTCCTCTCCACCCAAGCTAGGGCTAAGGAGGCCCAGGCTCACAAGGACGGTGAGGTTGCAGCAACCAAATGAACTAAGGAGTTTGAGCGGTACTGGGACCTCTGTCTGGCATTCACCAGGCAAGGACGCTACCACCATAATTCCGAATGCGTAAAGCAGCCAACAATCGACTGGTATATAAGTAACATATTTCTAACTGCTTTGATTATTATTATAGTAGTTAGTATTATTACTAGACAATCTACATCTTCCTGGCTAATGCAGTGGTAACGTGTTCGCCTAGCATTCATATGGCCGCAGATCGATCCAAGCCCGGGACCGTAAGTTTATGCTGCTTACTGGGGAAACCACTACTGTGTTTGGGCACCACAGTGGGGGTGTTGTGCTTGCCCGGCTGACGTCCTGGTGAGCATCTATTCTTATGAATCTGGAACTGAAACCAGACACCTTTAAGCTTTAGATAGAAAAGCATAATGTTACAAGCCCAAGGGTTCCAACAGGGAAAGCAGTGCAGAGAGGAAATAGAGAAATAATGAATAAACTGTATATGAGAAGAGGCCAAGTCATGTATAAATCATAAAACGAGTTTTATAGCAACTTGTTCAGCAAAAAAAGTATTTAAAATAAGTTTCAACTTTTGAATTTCGACCGTCTTAATTCGGTTACTACAGCATGAATGAACCATATATTGTTTTGGGATTATTTTAAGGTTGTGATGGCCTATTAGAAACGCCCCTGCTAGGCGTTCTGCCGGACTGCGGTTCGAGTCCCTCTCAAGCTCGATTGTTTCTTGTAGTGTCTACAACCTCACCATCCATGTGAGCTGAGGATTGGGCTTTGGGGGAGGCCTCTAGGTCTACCTGCTGAGTCATTGCCTGGCTCTCTCTCTGGTCTTAGCTTGGGTGGAGAGGGAGCTTGGGCACTGATTATGCGTAATATGGTCAGTCTCTAGGGAATTGTCTTGTCACTGTCCCTTGCCTCTGCCATTCATGAGCACCCTTCAAACCGAGGAAAGACGTTTATGGTGCATTATCCCTTTATTTAAGTATTGGACTTAACCTCAAAACCAATCTAAAGGGTATTAAGCCTGTATGGTTTTATATGGAAACATAAGTAGGTTATAATGTTTGAAAACAATTATCAATATATATATATATATATATATATATATATATATATATATATATATATTATATATATATATTTATATATATATATATATATATATATATATATATATATATATATATATATATATATATATATATATATATATATATATATATATATATATAGGGCTATATGGTATATCGACAATGTTAGAATTTTTATATTTTTGTCTACAAATCATTCGACTAAATTGTTACTTTGATTTTTTGAAATGAACAAAGTAACGAAGCAAACAGTGCTTCACTTAAAAGGTGTTTTGATTATTGTCCCTAAATAAAGAATTTTTGGAGAGAGAGAGAGAGAGAGAGAGAGAGAGAGAGAGAGAGAGAGAGAGAGAGAGAGAGAGAGAGAGAGAGAGAGAGAGAGAGAGAGCAGCTCAACAACTATATGTTCCCTCCTTAGAGTTAAGGATAAACCCAGTAGGATATCCCTCGTGAATATTCGTAAGCAAGAGGACGAAACATTCAGGATATTCCGAGATTATTATTATTATTATTATTATTATTATTATTATTATTATTAGCTAAGCCTTAACCCTAGTTGGGAAAGCAGGAGGCACCCAAGGGCTCCAACAGGGAAAATAGCCCAGTGAGGAAAGTAAATAAGGAAGTAAACTACAATAAAATCATTAAAATAGATCTTTCATATTTAAACAATAAAAACTTTAGAATAACAAGAGGAAGAAAATTAAGATAGATAAGTGTGTTCGAATGTACCCTCAAGCAAGAGATCTCTAAACCCAAGACAGTGGAAGGCTATGGTACAGAGGCTATGGTACTACCCAATACTAGAGAACAATGATTAGATTTTGGAGTGTCCTTCTCTTAGAAGAACTGCTTACCATAGCTAAAGAGTCTCTTCTGCCCATACCAAGAGGAAAGTAGTTACTGAACAATTGCATTACAGTGGTTAGTCTCTTGAACGAAGAAGAATTGTTAGGTAATCTCAATGTTGTTAAGTGGATGAGGAAAGTGGAGAATGTGTAAAGAATATGCCAGACTATTCTGTGTAGTAGATTGAATTTTTTTTTTCTATTTTCTTCCAGGGACGCTCTTCTCACGTCAACCATCAACTGTTTGACAAGCTTTTTGGCAGGCTTTGTGATATTCTCTGTCCTGGGCTACATGGCGCATGTGCAGAACAAACATATCTCTGAAGTGGGACAAGAAGGTTTGTAATGAAAAAAAAATCATATATCTATTAACTTTCACATGCAAATCATATATCATCATCATCATCAGCCACTGATAGTCCACTGCAGAACAAAGGCCTCAGATATATTCCACTCCAGTCTGTTTATGGTCTTTCTATGCCAATCTATACCCGCAGTTTCTTAGCTCATGAATTCATTGTCTTCTCTTCTTTCCCCTGCTTCGCTTGCAATCTTTAGGATCTATTGTGTTATTCTTTTTCTCCATCTATTATCCGTCATTCTCATTATATGTCTTGCACATGTCCATTACTTCCTCTACTTTAGTTTGTTCACGTATCCATGTTGCTCTTTTTCTTTCTCTTGGTGTTAATCCCATTATTATTCTCTCCGTAGCTCTTTGAGTTGTAGTTGAATAATTTATATATATATATATATATATATATATATATATATATATATATATATATATATATATATACATATGCATATATGTATATATATATATATATATATATATATATATATACATATACATATATATATGTATATATGTGTATATATATAAATGTATATGTATATAAATTATATATGTATGTATATATATGTGTATATGTATATAAATTTTATATATATATATATATATATATATATATATATATATATATATATATATATATATATATATATATATATATATATATACACTCATATAATTAATGAATAAGGGTTATTTAGATTTACGTAATACTTTAAAAAAAAAATTGGTAGTGTCTCAGTTAACTTTTGAATTTCAAGTAGACCACATATCTCTGCCAAGTCAGATTGGCACCGTTTTTAGTACAAGTTAACAGTCGAGTAATGTCATCGAGTAGCATTTACTGCAAAGATATATTGCATGGCTAAGTGTTTTCTATTAGATCTCATGATTATAAATTGATAAATTAAATCCTTATGATTATCTCAATACTGTATTACTCAAATGAGAGCCTTTTTTATTATGTTATTTACGAAATTAAGCAAAAACATTTTCATGCTGTGAGCAATTTGTTTTTTCTTGTTCATGTGCAATAGAGAAATTATAGACACTTGAATGATAGAAAGATTAAGTTAAAAACCACTGTTCTATTCTGTGGAATCTTAACCAATCATATTATTATCTTTCTGAACGAATCACTTTGATATTATTATTATTATTGTTATTATTATCATTATTATTATTATTAGCTAAGCTATATCACCAGTCGATAAAAGCAAGATGCTATAAGCCCAAGGGGCCCATCAAGGAAGATGGCCATGCGAGGAAGGGAAATAAGGAAACGGATAGAGTAGTATGCCTGGGTGTAAAGCGGGGTTTACACGATCGAACGGTTCATCGAACCCGGTTGACGAACCTGCTTGTCAAACGGTTCGAAGAGGTGGAGTCAGACACAAATGCATAAGGTTTGTGGACAATGAAGCCCCGCCCACAGAAGTCAGGCGAGAACAGACTTTCCTCGAACCGTTCGATGAGCGTTCGAACATTCCTTCAAACACTTCGACGAACCATTCGACTGTGTGAACCCGCCTTAAGGATTAATATCACTAATAACTATTTCCAGAAGGGTCCATATGATAAAAATCACCTAATTACACAGGTCCAGGCTTGGTCTTCACTGTATATCCAGAGGCCATCGCCACCATGACGGGGTCCGTGTTCTGGTCCATCATATTCTTCTTGATGCTGATCACGCTGGGTAAGTTTTAACTACCAACCCTTCCTTCGTCTTCTTCTTTGTCTGCATCTTTTCCCACTTCTATGTGGGGTCTATGTTTTTGGCCAGCGTTCTCTATCTACCTCTGTCCCACACTTCATCACCGGTTAATCCCTTAGATCGAAGGTCATCCTTAATACAGTCCATCCACCTTCGCTTTGGTCTCCCTCTCCTCCTGTTGCCTGTACCTCCATTTCCATCACTCTCCTCCCAATATACTGTTCATCTCTTCTCGTGACATGACCATACCACCTCAGTCTACTTTCTTGGATCTTATCTGATAGTTCTCTAACTCCTTAACTACCAACCCTTCCCTTTTTACCTTTTTCTATTCTTTTACTTTTTTTACTTGAAGTTGATAGTGCTGTCAGTTCCCCTCAAGTGGTTCACTGTCGGCATTATATGCGGGTCAAAGTAGCTCATTCATGCTCTACCGCTTCCTCGCTTCATCCATGCTGTCCTAAGTCTCAACTCAAGTAAAACTATACTCAATTTTTTTAATGAGGTGCATTTGCACTGACTCGCTGCGGTGCCCTTTTAGCTCGGAAAAGTTTCCTGGTCGCTGATTGGCTAGAGTCATCTTGTCCAGCCAATCAGCGATCAGGAAACTTTTCCGAGTTAAAAGGGCACCCCTGCTAGTCGGTGCAAATCTGCCTCACTAAAAAGAATTGACTATAGAGGGATGCTTAATAGAGAGCATGCCTTCCCCCACACCAAGCAATCTTATTTTGCTCTTAACTCCACTGCGTACTTGTAATTAAATGTATTTATTTCAAAATCTAATGGATATGTCCTTGGGTCATACCCCGCATGTCCACCAATTCGTTGAAATTAGTTCAGCAGTTTTTTATTATCATTATTCACAAACAAGTAAACAAACAGAATATTTGTCATTTACTTAACATTGTAATTATTTTCAAAGTATTGCTGCGTGCCAATCCAATAATTTTTGTCCACGTTTAAAGGCTTAAAGGCTGCTCATGAATGGCAGAGGCAAGGGACAGTGACATTGCCATATCAAGCAGGACAGTGTCCAATAGATCAGCGCCCAAGCCTCCCTCTACATCCAAGCTAGGACCAGGGAGGGCCAGGCAATGGCTGCTGATGACTTAGCAGGTAGATCTATTGGTTCCCCCAAACACCCCATCCGTAGCTCACAAGGATGGTGAGGTTGCAGCGACCTAAGAAACTAACGAGTTTGAGCGGGACTCGAACCCCAGTCTGGCAATCACCAGTCTGGGACGTTACCACATTGGTCACCACAACCCTATTTTCTTCTTATTAATTATGTTAAGCTTTTTTATTATCCATTGGGAACCATTAAACTTTTAATACCTATTAACCTGGGTCTCAACCCCCCCCCCCCTCCCATTGCCAATTTGCGTTATGGCAAGTTGCGTCGGTTTATTAATTAGCTTCCAATTATTGGATATTATCCTATTAGCTTTAATAATCGTCGTCCTGAAGTTCATTATAACTGCCACTATGCTCTGTGAGTGCGACTGTAGCCTAATTGTGCAAGGTGTCAATAAACAGGTGCAAAATAAATGAATAGTTTAGAGTCTTTTAATAAGTGTCGTTTGGTTAGGGAGATCAGACATTTAAAAATCATCTCTCTCCTTTTCATTTGGAATCTTGTATTTTCTTAATGATAGAATTTTTATCATAATGCAAAGTTAAGTTGTATTTAATGGTTTTTTTTTTAGGTTTGGTAACATAAGAAAATTTTCTAGACTGAAACTACTGTATATTACACTTCAGATGACCATTTGATTACGCAGCTATTTTTCTTAAATCTCATTTTCATCATATTTAACATATTGTAGATTAACTTCAACTTAATTATTCTTTACACGACTCCTCCAAAGTTTGAGTTGGGTTTTGTATTTTTGTAGTTGTAGGTCTTTATGTAGTATTTCTCCAATGGGGGGGGGGGAGTATTTCAGCTATTTTGCCTTCACCACAATCGAATATTTTGCAAAGGGCATATATTCATCCCTGTTTGTTTGTTAGTATATATATTTCTTTGTGATCAACTTTACACAAAAACTAGTGTACTGATTTTGATTAAACTTGGTAGTCTTGTTGGGTATGACTGAAGGATGAATCTGTAACATTTTAGATAAAGTACATTAAAGTACAAGTATGCAGCAGTACTTTGAAAATAATCGCAATGTCGAGTAAATTCCAAATATTTTTTTAGTCCATTTTTTGTTTGTGAACAACATTACGCAAAATCCCCTTTGCCAAATTTGACGAAGTTTGTTGAAAATATAGAGTATGACCCAAGGACAAATCCATTAGATTTTGAAGAAAATACATCAAAGTACAAATACGCAGGGGAGTTAAGAATAAAATAAAACATATATACACGTATACATATGATCTGTCCCATACTAGGACCAAGGAGTGCCAGGTAATGGCTCTGATGACTCAGTAGATAGACCTATAGACTCCTTTAAACCCCCTCCCCCATTCCATAGCTCACAAAGATGGTGAGGTTACAGCAACCAAAGGAACTAACAAATTTGAGCTGGACTCAAACCCCAGCCTGGCGATCACCAGGCAAGGACGTTACCAACAGGCCACCACAACCTGGTTTTTTAAAGGAAAGGCAATGGATGTGAGGTGGTTTATCAAGAGATTGCCTGTTATTCATCTTATTCTTTACTCCATCTTTAAAAACACCACTGATGTCCTCTTTGTGAATACTATAGTTATTTTTATAACGATATTGTTATCAGTTTTCTATTTCGCTTTTATAGTTCCTTCTTTACTTCTCTTTAGTTTCCCTATGTTTTCTACTTTTCCTTTTATGTCCTTAGAGGCACTATTCTGTTTTCCAACTAGTATTGTCGCTTAGCTTGTAATAATGATAACATTGATGATGGTATAATAATACTCCCTCTCATTTTAGGTCTGGACAGCACCTTCGGGGGTCTGGAAGCCATGATAACAGGGCTCTGTGATGAGTACCCACGACTTCTTGGAAGGCACAGAGAAGTTTTCGTCTTTTTCCTTCTCATTTTCATCTATATTTGTGCTCTACCAACCACCACATATGTAAGTTAAAAAGTAATATATTTTTATGGGTCTTCTCAATTATGGAGATTTCAAGTACCTTTGCTATATATCATTTATGAATAAGTCAAATTTAACATGTTTTGAAACTGAACTAAGACCAATATGTAAATCCTTTTATAGCTGAAAATGACAATTCCTTACAATCTGATAGCTGAAAATGACAATTCCTTACAATCTGATAGCTGAAAATGACAATTCCTTACAATCTGATAGCTGAAAATGACAATTCCTTACAATCTGATAGCTGAAAATGACAATTCCTTACCATCTGATAGTTGAAAATGACAATTCCTTACCTTCTGATAGCTGAAAATGACAATTCCTTACCAGCTGATAGCTGAAAATGACAATTCCTTACCCTCGGATAGGTTAACTTAACAATTTCTTCTCATAAATTCAAGAAAAGTAAAAACATAACAGAGGTATCCAAGTTAGCCTTCTACTCCAATCATAATAGATTTGCTAATGGTGCTAAAAAAACTTGTCATTTGACTTTTGCTGGAAAGACAAAATTAGTAATCTTTTGTTGCTCTTATTATAGAAAAACATGGGAAAGGCTTTACTAATAAATGAATGCTGTTTTATATAGCAAAACTCTGTTTTTTTCGAAAATTACCTTTATTTCCCCTGCAAATAAATAGTTAATAAGATATACCCTCATATGGTTATGGGAGCCACCCAGTGGAAACTAGGGCTTTTTGGGTGGGGAAAATTTACTGCCGAATCGATAAATACCTAAAACTTAACCTAACCTTTTCTTCTCTATCAGTTATTCTGTGGATGCATAATAAATCCATTAAAAATTACTAAAAGTATTGGCATTCTATTCCCCTGAAATATTTATTTCATACTTTTGTTTACATCTAGGGCTGTGACCTGGGAAAGGGGGTCCTGTGGAAATAAAGGTCAAATTTGTTGAAAGCACAATATTTACTGTAGGAAAAAGTTGTTATTTCTATTGAAAATTTACTTCTGTGTTGTTCTATAACTTTACCATTTTGTTAGCAAAATATGGGGGAAAGTCTCCTCCAAGCAAGTTGACCTACATTGGCCAGTATATGAGATTTTGATGTTTGGATAGATCTTATTTGAGTTGTAGTAATTTGGTTATTATTGGTTTCGTTTCATAAAAACAAAGTCTTAAGAGGTCAGAAGAAGCTGTGTGAGTCATTCACAGACACTCTGAACTTGTTAATAAATGTCTAGATCACTCCTGTGGAAAGTATAGAAATGTTTTAGTAGATTTTAGTTTAATAATTATGTTTTTCCGTTCTCATGCAAATGTTTCGATGATATGTTTTACCTGTTTTTATTTCTATTCAGATGAAGAAGTACTGTAATGGAGTTTTTGTTCCGTAACCGAAATATAAACCACACTATTTAAATAGGGTATTACTTTCGGCGTAGCTGAAATGGCAAGCCATTAGAATTTTAACGAGGGTTTACTACCCCCTCGCTAGTTAGCGAGGGGGTAGGGGAGGGGTAGCTAGCTACCCCTCCCCCCTCACACATCGGTGAACTAGTTCACTTTACTTTTGGCTCGGGTGATGAGCAGACATGTCTGCTCCCACCCTCGCTTTGGCAGCCATTAATGCTTTTTGTCTTTTACTTACTTTTTCTTATACTTAATATAAATATAAACATTCTTTATGTTTATGTATATATTTGTGTATAGAAATATAGTAAGTTTCCTTTTCAGTGTTTGTGCTGTGTGTGTAGTGTACGACAACGTCACCGTCGCAGTACCAGGCCACCACGGTTTCACTTCATGGGGCGCGGCCTCTCCCTTGGTCCTTCGGTCATTCCTTCGGCTTCCGATAATTCGGACCCCGTGGGGAATTGTCATCGCTGGACTTTCTTCATTCATCTGTTTTCTCCGCTGTTCCCTATGAGGAATTTGGATTCTCAGCGGAGGGAACGTGGGAGTTTAGATTGATTACGGTCTCTCTCTCTCTACTCGAGGTCGTTCACCCTTTTACTACTACTACGTACTATTACGGAAGCTTCTTTCCCGTGCGGGTTGGGTTGCTTTCCATTTATTTGTCTTAATTATTTTTAATGAAATCTAATTGTTTTTTAACTTGTCAGCATTCTTGGAGAACACTTCCCTTCGGGGGTCAGTGGTTCCTACTATTTGTGAACATTCTTAGATGAATTACATAATTATAATTCTGTTATAATACTGTTTTTGTTACAGTTTTCCCCCCTCCCCCTTCTTCCGTGAATGTCAGGGGGAAGAGGGCGCATACTTAATTTGTAACTCTAATGTTTCTATTCCCTCAGGGTTTTCTCTTTGGAGTTCCTCCCGGGGGAATTTCTGTTAACTAATTATTTATTTTATTTTCCCAGTTAACGATGCAGTTTTTCTTCGTTGACTAAGTGTGCCAACGAAGCAGAGCTGCCCTGTTGGTGCCTGGAGAGTCTGCTGTTGCTGCCGTCTCTCTAGGACATCATCATGGGCGTGTTCCCTTCTCTTAGAGTTCTCCCGTGACAGTCAGCTCTTTAGTTCATCTTAGAACGCTAAGGAGGTTCGCCTCCAGGGGTAGGTAACTTCCCTTCCAAGGGAGGTTCGCCTCCAGGGGTAGGTAACTTCCCTTCCAAGGGAGGTTCCCTTCCCAGGTGTGAGTTTTTTCCCCTGCAGAGGGGGAACTTCTCATACCTTAATAATTCCTGGATGGGTTTTCCTGGTCCTCAGGCGGTTTGCTCTTGGTGCTGAGCGGCCGCACTTGTAACCATGCTCAAGGAGCTGAGCGGTTGCAAGGGCAGGCGTTGAAAACTTCAGGTGGCTATGCTCTTGGGGCTGAGCGGTCGCACCTGCAGCTATGCTCAAGGGGCTGAGCAGCTGCAGGATCTGTCTTGTGACCTCACTCGTTCGCGAGGGAGGCCACTCATAAGGACTCCTCTTCGGAGGATTGCTCCTTATAGGTCAGCTTGCTGATCCAACGGCCCTAAGGGGCGCCATCACCAGTGTCATCAAGTCTCTTGTACGAAGTGTTCTCCTCTCTCGTTCGCGAGAGAGGCCACTCATAGAGACTCCTCTTCGGAGGATTGTTCCCGTTTAGACCAGCCTGCTGTTCGGGACCTCTCCGCAGTTTGTTCGCCATCTCCTAGATCTGCTGACCTGCCGTCTCCATTCCTGGCTGCTGATGCTGTGGGCGCCCACGCACCCCGTTACCCAACCGACACCAGTCCCTTCGGGGCAAAAGTGGCTTTCTCACACTGTGAGTAAGTTCCTTAAGCGCCAGGTATCCCCTGCGCGCCAACGTTTTCCTGCGCGCAAGCGCTCTCTGACTGTTCCTGCTGTTCCTGAGACTTCCATCCAGAGGAATCCTGTTCACGGGACTATTCCTGAGTTAGCGCATAGGCGCTCACTAGAACTTTCAGTGTTGATCGTCCAAGTTCCTGATCGTCCTGTCAGCTGTCCCTTCATCCTAGTGCGCGCGCTCATGCTCGCCGACGATCTTCTTACGCCAACGATCTTCCTACGCGCGCAAGCGCCGACGATCTTCTTGCACGCGTAAGCACCGATGATCTTCTTGGCCGATGATCTTCTTTCGCGAGCGAGCGCTGACGATCTTCTTACGCATGCAAGCGCCGACTATCTTCTTACGCTCGCAAGCGCCGACAATCTTCAAGCGCCGACGATCTTCTTGGCAGCCAATCTTCTTTCTCCCACTGCACCAATGGGAGAAACCCCACCTTGACCAGGAAAATCGTCCCGTGTTGGGGCGAGAAGAGCCCTCAGACTTCGTTGTTGGAGTCCCGTATCCCTCCTAGGAGGGAATCGAAGGACTAAGAGTCCCCCCAAGTAGAGCCTTTGGGGATGGGAGACTTTGCTGCCAGCTCTCCAGGGGGAGAGCAGCAAGAGTCAGAGCATGCCTTCTGGCAGGTCTTGGCTCTGATCAGGCATCTCAACGGGGTCAAGGACCCTGAGTTTCCTCCTCGTGAGGTCAAGGACACGGTCCTGGACCGAGTCTTTGGCACTCAGAAAATCGCTAAGGCCAGTGCGGTTTTGCCCTGGTCCCAAGGGGTGAAGAGTGCCTAGGGATAAGGTTGACAGCCAGCTCTCCGAGCTCGCCTCCTCCAGCCATTCCACTACTGGCAACAAGCTCCTCCCACCTCCACCAGAGGAAGTATTTTGAGATCATGGAGGAGTCTGGCTTAGCTCTTCCGTTGCACTCTGTGAAAGAGCTTACCAGGGGAGTCGCACTCGAGAGACTCTCTAGCCAGCAAGTGACCTTCTCGGCGACAGAGATCCTAACCCAGGAGAAGGTCCCGAAGTGCGCCATGCAGGCTACTTCATGGCTGGACGTCTGGTTGGGGTCTCTTGGCATCCTGTTGCGATCCGAAGATTTGTCCAAAGAAAGCACCAGGAAGGCACCGGAGACCTTCCTCCTTTCGGGCTCCTGCACCATTGAGTTCTGGCCCACCAAGCCTCGAACTTGTGGGCCAATTCGATCTTGAAAGGACGTGATGCGGTGGCAGAAGGATTCCTTTCGAGGGTCCCGGCCTTCGAAGTCAGCAAGCTCAGACACTCTTCCCTTATGGGAAAGAGTCGGTTTGAGCCCAAAGATGTGGAACAGGAAGCTGAGAGGTGGAGGAAATCCAATCAGGACTCTCTCTAAAGGGCTCTCACAACGAAGCCCTACAAACCTCCAGCACCTCAACAACTTCACCCGTCCAAGACGACGTAATTGGCAGTGGCAGCAAAGACAACGGTGTCCAAACAGCAGCCGTTTCCTGTCAAAAACAAGAAGGGCAAAAAGCCAGGGGTGACAAGAATCCTAGAGGCAGTGGCCGAGGCCGCAAACGCTACGATTGGCAATCCCCCTGCATGTCTACCAGTCGGACGATGCCTACAAAGTTGGGCATTCAGGTGGCAGCAACTCGGGGCCGATTCCTGGACGATTTCCGTAATCAGTCAGGGATATCGCGTCCTGTTCACAACATCTCTACCTCCTCTGACAGCGAATCCAGTGTTGTTGAGCTCTTAGGCCATGGGATCGGCAAAGGGGCTAGCCCTACGGGTAGAAGTCGAGACCATGCTAAAGAAGGATGCTCTCCAAGAGATCGTCGCCGGTTCCCCAGGCTTCTTCAGTCGACTCTTTCTTGTAAAAAAGGCGTCTGGAGGCTGGAGACCCGTCATCGACCTCTCATCTCTGTGCAGGTTTGTCAAACAAACTCCGTTCAGCATGGAGACAGCAGACACGGTCAGACTTGTAGTGAGAACACAAGACTTCATGTGTACACTGGATCAGAAGGATGCGTACTTCCAGATCCCAATCCATCCGTCTTCAAGGAAGTACTTAAGATTCAGCCTAGACAACAAGATCTACCAGTTCAAGGTGCTGTGTTTCGGTCTCCACAGCACCTCAGGTATTCACCAGGGTGTTCACCCTGATCTCTTCGTGGGCACACAGGATCGTCATCCGTCTCCTCCATTATCTGGATGACTGGCTGATCCTGTCAGACTCGGAGTCGACCCTTCTTCGACACTGGGACAAGCTTCTGAGACTTTGCCAAGATCTAGGGATCATGGTAAATCTCGAGAAGTCTTCTCTGCCTCCATCCCAACGACTGGTATATCTAGGCATGATCTTGGACACCAATCTCCACAAAGCCTTTCCATCAGACGACAGGATAGCAAGGCTGTGGAGGGTCGCAGATCCTTTCCTCAGACGAGAAGAACTCCCAGCCCAATCATGGTTACGTCTTCTCAGTCACCTTTCCTCTCTAGCCCGTCTAGTTCCAAGTGGGCGCCTCAGGATGAGATCCCTGCAATGGCGGCCCAAGTCCCGGTGGAATCAAGGTCACGATTCCCTGGACGTTTTGGTCCCTTTGGGTCCTGCAGAACGGACGGACCTTCAGTGGTGGGTGACAGACGAAAACCTCCGAAAGGGAGTGGATCTTCTCGTCCTCCCCCCGGATTTGATGCTGTTCTCGGACGCCTCAAAAGAAGGGTGGGGGCCCCACGTCCTGAACCACAGGACCTCAGGCCTATGGTCAGAATCAGAAAAGTGCCTCCACATAAACCTGCTAGAGATAAAGGCCGTATTTCTGGCACTTCAACAGTTCCAACAGTATCTGGCGATTCACTCCATGGTGGTGAGGAGCGACAACACCACGGTAGTGGCTTACATCAACAAGCATGGAGGAACCTTTTCACAACAGCTATCCCATCTTGCAGTAAAGATACTGAGATGGACCGAAGTCCGCTCATTTCCACTATCGGCTCACTTCATTTCGGGCAAAAGGAATGTGCTCGCCGACAGTCTGAGCAGGGCATCCCAGATAGTGTGTACCGAGTGGTCTTTGGATCGTCTAGTAGCCAACAAAGTCCTGACTTTGTGGGGGTCCCCGACGGTGGATCCGTTTGCGACAGCCTTGAATTTCAAGCTTCCGCTGTACTGCTCCCCAGACCCGGACCCCAAGGCACTCTGGCAAGATGCCTTCCAAAAACGGTGGGTCAACATCGGCGTTTGTGCCTTCCCCCGTTCTGTCTGATGAGAAGGGTGCTCAACAAGACTAGAATATCGGTCGACCTGTCAATGACCTTAGTAGCTCCGCTATGGCATCACGCAGAGTGGTTCCCGGACCTTCTGCAGCTCCTGACGGAACTCCCGAGAGAAGTCCCTCCTCGACATGAGCTACTCAAACAACCACACTCCAACATCTCCCACAAAGCAGTAGCATCGGTGTGGCTTCACGCCTGGAGACTATCGAACATCTCCTCACATAGAGAGGGTTTTCGCAACATGTTGCGGAAAGGATGTCTCGACACCTGCGAAAGTCATCCGCAGGAGTCTACCCTGGCGAAGTCGAGAGTCTTCTGTGGTTGGTGTCGTGGAAGGGGTATCTCTCCACTCGATGCCACTATTCTAGCAATAGCGGAGTTTCTCATGTATTTGCGGGAAGAGATGGGCCTTTCAGTCTCGGCAGTGAAAGGCTATTACTCAGCCTTAAGTCTTGCCTTCAGGCTAAAAGGATTGGACATTTCCCCCTCGCTGGAACCACTCATACGAAGTTATGAACTTACCTGCCCTCAGTCGGAAGTGAGACCTCCTCCAGGGAGCGTGGTTCGAGTCCTCAGGTCTCTTAAGAGGCCTCCGTCGAACCATTACGCCAGGCTTCTGATCGCCACCTTACTTAGAAGACGGTGTTCCTACTTGCTTTGGCCTCGGCCAAGCGAGTCAGCGAACTTCATGGTCTCCCATATGACATCGCCCATTCAAGGGGATGGGTAAAGGTAACGTTCAGGTTCGTCCCTGAGTTTGTGGCTAAGACTCGAAATCCAGGAGTGCCGGACCCCCGGTTCGACTATTTCCGGATTTCGAATCTCTGTTTTGTAACAGATGACCCAGACCATCTCCTACTGTGCCCAGTAAGGAGTCTGAGGCTCTATCTAAGAGAACAGCTGCAATTCGTCCTCGAGTGCAAGCATTGTTTGTGAGCACAGGAAGGACGAAGAGGAGGGTCACTAAGAACACTATTTCAGGATAAATTTGCAGGGTCATCCACCATTCCCTGAATCCAGACCCTCCTCCATCACGTCGCCCTAGAGCACATGATGTCAGAGGCATCGCTACGTCCCTGGCATTCAAGAGAAACTACTCAGTGACACAGGTTCTACAAGCAGAGGTTTGGAAGCGTCAAACGACCTTCACAGCCCACTACCTGCAGGACATGACCCACAGGAGGCTCGATATGTTCTCTATCGGCCCTGTGGTGGCTGCACAACAGCTGGTTTAAACCTCAGGATCTTTAATGGACAAGCAGCAAAAGGTTAAGGGCATTGTTACCCGGTGTTAGTCTGCATGAATGAAAAGATATGCCTGGCCCTTATTCTTTTCTTCATCCTCCCCTCTCTTGGGGAAAGCAGCATCCTGGGTTCTCTGCACAGCTGATCTCAAACCACTGCAGGTAAACCATGCTTCGTTGTGTTCCTAGTATTAAGATAATACTGTTGCGTCCCCCATACCCTTATGAGGTGGTATTGGGAACGTCCTAACCTAGAATTCCATCTAATGGACTCCAGGTCAACTTCCAAGGACGAGTCACACTTCATTCCTTCACACACACTCTTACGTAGGCCGCGGTCCTTGCAGAGTAAGGTACTGTACTTGCGAGGTGCAGGGACTCCTTATATCGAGTTCTACACACTCAGATACTGAGTCCCTGGGCAAAAGCCAAAAAGCCAGTAACGGCTGGGACTTACCACCCTTCCTAAGGGTTAAGTCACCCTATTTAAATAGCTTGGTTTGTATTTCGGTTACGGAACAAATGACATTCGTAGATAATCTGTATTTTTCCTAACCATACAAACCTTAGCTATTTAATCAAACTTGCCCGCCAGCCCTGTCCCCCGGGAAGTCCTACCTCTAAGCAAAGTGAACTAGTTCACTGGTGTGTGAGGGGGGAGGGGTAGCTAGCTACCCCTCCCCTACCCCCTCGCTAACTAGCGAGGGGGTAGTAAACCCTCATTAAAATTCTAATAGCTCGCCATTTCAGCTACGCCGAAAGTAATGTCCTATTTAAATAGCTAAGGTTTGTATGGTTAGGAAAAATACAAATTATCTACGAATTTGTCATATTCTATGTTAAATTTCCAGTTATCATAATACTGTATACTGTACAGTGTGTTAGATCAAAAGGACTGATCTGTCAATCATCAGGTTTCAGTACATTTTATATCCCTTTCTGTGAGTCAGATAAAACTGGACTTGAGAATGTTTTTTTAAACTTCTCTTTTCAATATGATTTAGAAAAAAACGTGAAATCAAAATTTGTCAGAAATCTTACCGCCATATTATATTCTTATATTTTTGTTTTATTAATACAGTAATGTATATTGTAATCATCTAATCTGATTCTATTTCATCGTAGAATGCCTCTGTACTCTATGGTAACTTATAATATAGTATTATTATTGTTGTATGTATTTAAAGATAATCAATAGGATCTTATTAAATCTAAAATTTTGCAAGAGTAACCTGTTATTCCTTAAACTTGTAGATGTAAAACCTATTAATATACAGGACAATTACAACTTTTCAGGTAACCTAAAATTAATTAAATCTATGGTAAATATTACTGATATCTTATATCATTTCCAGGGTGGAATGTACATTGTTGACCTTCTGAACATCTTTGGAACTGGAAATCCAATCTTGTTCATCGTTTTCGTCGAGGCGACAGCCGTGTGCTGGTTCTATGGAGCCGAGAGATTTGCTGATGACATTGAGAAGATGCTGGGATTCAGACCTGGATGCTTTTGGATAGTCTGCTGGAAATATATCTCGCCTACATTCATTTTTGTGAGGAATTCTGTCTTTTATATACTATATATATATACTGTATATCTTTTTCAGGTGATCTGTTTTCAGTATACAATATTTGGTGTTAAGAAATTTTAGTCCAGTCACTTTGCTCTAAAATGATTTTATTTGATTCATGAAATTTGGGCCACGTGGCCCAGTAGGGCCCAGGTCATTTCACTAAGAAATAACAGTTGAAAGAGTTTGGACAGCAAGGTGAAAGAAAGGAAGTAGGACCATGTAAAGTAAAAGGCTACAAAATAGGTAGGCTACAGATAATGGTCAAAGGGATGCTGCAATGACCTTTAGCATTGCCACCAGTTCACCACATAAAGTGCCCTATTGGCGCTATGGTGTTTCCTCTCTACAGTGGTCCAAAATGTATCACTTTCATTGGTGCCTGTATCATTCATGTTGTGAGATTTCATTCCATCAGGCTACCAAACTTCTTGGATATGTCTGGCAGCAATTTGGGCTTACCTCCAATGCATTAGAAATGTGACTACCTCTGTCAGGATATCCATTCACCTCTATCTCTCTCCCTCACTTAGTTTTGTTCCTTTTTCATCTCAAGTATCAGATAAATCTATAATCCATAAGTTTTTTTGCACTTTGAACTCTTTCACATGCTTGTACAATCTTGGGTTTTCTCTTACAGTCTGTACTGCACTCAAAAATATTCACATCATTATAGCCTTTTTACAGCATATTTTTCCTCAATTGACTTACATTTCAAATGGATCTCTCCATCCTCTTTTTTTTTCCTACGTGCTTTCTTTGCAGATTCCCATCAGGTTCAGTTCTTCTTCTATGCTTTTGCTTCAAGATTTTTTAAGAATTCCTACTGGTTCCATACTTTTAATTCCATAACTACCACTTGATTGAATTTTTCCTTACCATCTTATGGCAAATTCTTAATCTTTTGTATTTCAAGTTCATTTAGCCTCTAGACAAGTCTCTTAGCAGCTTTATTTATAATCTGATCTTCTTAACACACATGGCAACCATGAATCATAGAATCTTTGAGACACACCTGTTCAAAATGAATTTGTTCCAACACGACATACAAACCCATTCTCTCTCTACTAGAATGTATTGTTCTGGCATCATGGGAAACCAGCCATAAACTTTTATACGAAGTGGCATTGCCCCGAACTCTGGAAGTTTCTCTCATTTCTGCGAGTCCCGTTTGGGTTTTCCTGGTAAGGAACGGCTCTTGGAGCCATTGATTCATGGGGCACAGCGGAAGCACCCATCTGTCTACATAGATGTCAGCCTCTGCCTTCCCCTCCCTGGGCTTCTGGAGGGCTTTTCTCTCTAACAGGTCTCGTATCCCTTGCTGATGCGTTCTTCACAACAACTCGGTGGCAGAGGAGTTGCTAGCCGGTTTCCTCTAGATTACCTGTCGGAACTGTGATCCCTTCAGAGGGAGTGGGCCGGCTGGACTTGCTCAGTGCACCGAGTGCACCCAGTGGCCTGAGCTTGCTTAGCAGGCTGGGTTCCCTCAGCAGGAAAAACTTTGTTTTTCCTCACTGTCTCCTTTGCGGAGGCCTCCTCTATAACTCCTTGACAGTAGAGGAGTTGCTGGCAGAGTTTCCTCGGAGTTTCAGCCAGGCTTGCTATCCATTCAGGGTGATCATGCCAGCTAATTTCGACAAGCCAGCTGGCAGCACTCGATGACCTGAGCTTGCTCAGTACGCTGAGTTCCCTTCAATAAGAGAAAAGCATTTGCACTGTTCTTTCAACTTATGAGGAAGGTTGCCCTTCTTGCCATGGCAAAAGGGCTATCTCATGGAGTCCCCCCCCCCTCAAGTTCTTCATAAGTGAGCTTTAGACTTGTCTATGCTTCGCTCCAGCTCATTGGAGCATCATTAACGATTCTGAGTTATTGTGTTAGTCATCTAATCCCTACAGAATTAAGAGCTTCTTGGAGTGCTACCATGGTGATGCCCTTTCGTTGTAGTAGGTTGGCCAGGGCACCAGCCGCCCGTTGTTATACTACCGCTAGAGAGTTATGGGGTCCTTTGACTGGCCAGACAGCACTACATTGGATCTTTCTCTCTGGTTATGGTTCTTTCCCTTTGCCTACACAGACACCAAATAGTCTGGCCTATTCTTTACAGATTCTTTTCTGTCCTCATACACCTGACAACACTGAGATTAACAAACAATTCCTCTTCTCCCAAGGAGTTAACTACTGTACTGTAATTGTTCACTTTCCTCTTGGTAAGGGTAGAAGAGACTCTTTAGCTATGGTAAGCAGCTCTTCTAGGAGAAGGACACTCCAAAATCAAACCATTGTTCTTTAGCCTTGGGTAGTGCCATAGCCTCTGCACCATGGTCTTCCACTGTCTTGGGCTAGAGTTCTCTTGCTTGAGGGTACACTCGGGCACACTATTCTATCTAGTTTCTCTTCTTGTTTTGTTAAGTTTTTATAGTTTATAGAGGAGATATTTATTTCAATGTTTTTACTGATCTTAAAATATTTTATTTTTTCTTGTTTCCTTTCCTCACTGAGCTATTTTCCATGTTGGGGCCCCTGGGCTTATAGCATCCTGCTTTTCCAACTAGGGTTTTAGGTTAGCATTTAATAATAATAATAATAATTGCTTAAGGTTGCTGCCTCTCACCATCGCGCCCCAGGGCACAATGAGCCTCGCTGGACATTACCCATTAGGGTTATTTACACAAATAAGCCTTGCTCGTTACCATTCGAGCTCACACCTCCTCCTGCAGGAATGCTCAAGGCAATACTTCCACCTCTAGCATGTTCCTTGAATAGCGTTCTCTCCAAGTTCGCGATGTTTCGGCTCCCGGATGAACGCTTCTTATTTGCACAGACAAGCTTTGCGCGCCGGCACACACCCACCTACCACGTGAATGGCGAGGTGGGTGGAAGAGCTCCTCCTGCTGACAAAGGTCTGTTCACTTCTCTGGCTGTGTGTGGCACTTTGGTACGCTCGCCTAGAGAAGCAGAGATTCATCAACAAAGAAGGTCTGATCGCTTTGTTAGCCTCATGCTCTGCTACCTTGCTTGCAGGCACATGCAAGCTTGCAAACATGTTGAAGATACTATGGCTTATGAACAATCAATACCTTTTGAGCATGACGTTGTGTATCGATGTACACACCTTACCCTGCAAGCGACTGCAGATGCTCATACGCACAAACATATTTATGATCACTTCCCTTGGGCCATTGAAGTTGCGTGTCGATGCACAAGCATACGGGCGGGAGAGCTCCTACTGCCAACGAAGGTTAATCGCTTCACCAGTTACATGCGCTACGATTCTCGTGATGAGTAGCAAGGGCTCTTGCAGAACCTATTGACCTGTCCTTCGATTGCAAAGGACACTTAGGTTCAGCCAATTGAAGCTGTGTCAGGCAAGTTTGATCCATGTTCCAATGCATCAGTGGCTCTCTTTCTCAGCCGATGGTCGTATCCTATGGGGGTGAAACCAGGTTCTCAAAAGAGCCCCTACCTCCCCATAGACCCCAGGCATAGGTCCGCCCTCAAGTGGACTTTTTCTTATTCCGCGTCAGGTCCTCCTTAAAACTTGAGAGCATACGTATAAGTATTAGAGGTACTAAGACACCAAGATGTCACAGAGTGAGTTCCCTTGGGGGAACAATTGGAGCTTATCCCAGTTAATCCAATCAGGAACATAAAGATCCAAGATGGAATTTGCTTTTTCTAAGGGATAACTGTCTTCAGAGAGAAAAAAAAAAGTCTCGTTTACAAACATTTATCGATGTTCAGCGATCGAGTTCGGGCATAACGAACCATTCATGCCGCGCCCAGATCTTGGTCTGCCCTGGGGGACTCATCATAAGTAATGCCTTCCTTAAGACTGGGCTTCCAAGATTTATTTTTTTCTTTGGGGGGGTGGGGTGGGGCTTGGTCCGACGTGAACACTTGTATCTGGGCCAGTTCTTTCCCCGAGAATGGGGAACATACACCTTCTATAGAGGTACTGTAGATTTTTCTGTCTGCGTTTAATGGTCTGTGGCTGTACTTATGCACACAACTACCTTCCTGACAAATGTGATTGAATATATGTGTCAATCTTGTCTTTTGGAAGTAGTTGCTTGCGACCAATCGTCTGCTTTACAGTCATCAGCTTGGGCAGTTCAATATGATACCAATATCCGCTAGAGATAACTGGTTACTCCGGTGTTTACCAGTCTGTGGTCAGACACATACGAGCAACTCCCATCTTAGCGAGAGCAGTTGGAGGATAATCTTTCAAACTCCTTTCACAGAAACAGTTACTTGGAATTGATCACGTGTCTTGACAGTGATCGACTGGAAAGGTTCGCTTGTTAAGCAACCTCTCGGGGCCCGCAAGCATTTGGATGGGAATTGTACTTTTTCTTGAGAGTCAAGTGAGCAGTTTTCCCCTTAATTGAATCCTCTAACCCTTCATGGTTTTTGACAACCTCAGTCCCTGGGCAGTACTGGCTGCCTTACCGAGTAGTTTGTTAACCAGGTACCCTAAAAACTCCAGAGTTTGGGTGAGTAATCTTTTATGTCCCAGTTTTCAATGGTGTCAGAGGGGATGACCAGTTTTCACCTGAAAAGGTTGCTTGTATAAAATTTCTCCCAATTTCTCAAGTCACAATACTAGTTCTAGCATGCCGGTATCGCGCTCCAGGGAGTAAAGTCAACGACACCACCTGCACTAAGGGGAGAGTGGAAGACGTTCCGTTGACTTGACATTCAGTGATGCCATTACCCTTTGCTAAGGAATCAGGGTAGTTCCTCGCCCTTAGTGTGTTACTGGTCAGGTGGTCCACCAGACCAGTGGACTGCTGGTTATCACTGGATGTTAATCACCAAGGATGTACCTGGAGTCATCCTTCTAGAAATGATTTGCCAGTACAAGATGAAAAGGCTTTAGCCTACGCTCAACCTCTAAGTATTCACAATAATGTTCATTCTAGTCGCAAACTGGGTCAATACCAACAGCATCTGCCCTCCTTGTCCCTTAGACAAGCATTTGATTCTAGCAGACTTGGCGGAGTGTCTTCAATACTGAGACAGCTTTTCGGATTTTGCCTCATTCGTAGGTTTGGAATAAACTTATAGAGTTTTCCTTGCAATCCTCACAAAAACTGTCATATCTAGAAAGGCAAATAACCTATAAAAGAGACTAAGTTTGTCTGTCCAATTAGGAAATATACAGGGAAGCGGTATGTCCCTTCCTCAAGCGAGACTTCTTACGGGCACACCAACAGTTACGCTTGTTGGGGCACCTGAACTATCGAGTTTGTCTGGTTCCCGGCAAACATCATAGCTTTAGTCCCTTCTAGTGACAACTGAAAACCATTCGGTATTAGCAGGGATTCTTTGGACTTCCTAGTCCAGTAGGATCAGAGCAAAAGAGAGACCTGAGTTGAGAGGTAGAGATTATCAACCTCCTCAGGGGAGTAGACCTTCTCTCTCCTGCCTTGCATTTGATGCCCTTTGAGGATGCATGAAAGGTGGGAGAGGACCTTACCTGTTGCAACACATGGCCACTGGGCTATGTTCTGATCCCGATCAGCAATGCCTCGCAATTTTTCATGGATTTGAGCTTAGTGTTGCTGGCTCTTAATCACTTCCAACAGCTCCTTTCTTGACCCTTTGTAGGGCTCTTAACAGAACACGATGGTGGTAGAATACCTAGACAAAGGTATTCTTTGCACGGCTGCTTTACCATCTAGCTGTAAGAATATAGTATGGAGCTGGACGTAAGCAAACTCAATTGCCCTTTCCTGCCGAATTCACTGCAGCAAGAAAAACTTCCTGGCAGTCAATCTGAGCAGGCAAACTCAGATAGTGGGCTGAGAGGGACCTTTCTCTCCCTCTGTTAGCCATCAAAGTCCTGACCCTGACTGGAGTTGCAGGTGAGATGTGTGTCTAGGACGTCTCGTTCCCGGAAGTTTCTGGAGTACTATTAACCAGTACAGGATAATCAGATACCCCTACTAGAGGCCCTCTGATATCCAGGAGACAATAGGGGCATTTATGTGTTTCCCCCATTCTGACCGATTAAGGAGGGTATGAAGAGATCAGTCGATGGCCTTGATAAGCAGAATAGTACTCCTTCCCCAAACTGCTCATACAACCTCACACAGTGATTCACCACAATCGCTGTATCCCTACAACTTTTCACCGAGAGGTTATCCATCTCCTCTCTCAGAGAGACTTTTCGATATAAGTATCGAAAAGGATGGCAGGATACCTCTGTAACTGTCTTTGGCCTCCTATCAGGCGAAGTGGTATATCTCCTGAGGTTGATGTTGTAGAAAGATGCTTAGCACCACTCGATATCACTTTCCCAGGACAGCAAAACTCTTGCTGTATCTCGGGGAGGAAAGACCCTGCTCAGTCTCAATCGTGAAAGGCTACTGTTCGACCTTGAGCCTCGTCTTTAGCTTGAACTGAGTTAACATTTCCTTCTCGACGGAATTGTCTCTTCTCATACAGTGTCGAGCTGACTGGTCCCCAGTCAGAAGGTAGACCACCTCCTCGTAGCATAGTTCTTGTGCTACACTCAAAAAAGATGTGTTTTTCATACTGGTTGTCAGTCCTCAGATCAGGACTTAACTCTTAATATGGGTTTTTAGACCAGCCAAGGGGATAGAGGGCAGATAACACTTGACTTAGATCCTGAGTTTGTTGCCAAGTCTAAATCCCGGAGCGTACCCTAGGTTCGGGCCTTTCCAAGTAGTGAGTCTTTAGCTTGATTGGAGTTAACATTTCCTTCTTGACAGAATTGTCTCTTCTTATACAGTGTCGAGCTGACTGGTCCCCAGTCAGAAGGTAGACCACCTCCTCGTAGCATAGTTCTTGTGCTACACTCAAAAAAGATGTGTTTTTCATATGGGTTGTCAGTCTTCAGATCAGGACTTAACTCTTAATATGGGTTTTTAGCCCAGCCAAGGGAATAGAGGGCAGATAACACTTGACTTAGGGGACTGAGTTTGTTGCCAAGTCTGAATCCCGGAGCATACCCTAGGTTCGGGCCTTTCCAAGTAGTGATTCTCTGACATGTAGCCAGTGACCTCCCCCCTTTCAATGGTTACTATGTCATTCAAGAACGTTAAGGCTAAATCTCATACAAATAACCAGAGCTCGCCTGCACATCGGGCTCCTTTTTGTAAGCAAGGGCAGGGTTAAGAGGAGAATCTCAAAAAGATGATCTCGGTAGGTATTCACCAGGTTATTGTCTGGGCTTTGTAGTCTGACTCTCCTCATCACGAGCGTAGACCCAGAACTCTATGTTAGGGACATAAGCACACCCCTAACATTCAATTGAAATTTCTATGTGGCTTAGGTCCTTCAGGCAGATCTCTAGCATAGCCAGAACACCTTTACAATTACCTGCAAGAAATAACCCACTGGAACCTAGATGTCTCTTCATAGCTCCTGTGGTGTCAGCACGACCAGCGGTGTAACCTACTTCCACTCCCTTACAGGACAAGTAGCAATCGGTCAAGGGCAGGGATTATCCGGTGTTAGTCTGGGATGAATGGACATAATGACTGGCCTTTTTCTTCCTTTATCTTCCCTCTCGTGGGGTACAGCATGTGGGTGACTTGCAAGGTGGCCTACCTCCAACTGTAGGTAATACCCAATTTTTTTTTGTCCAATGAAATACTGTATGTTACATATTTGTTATGTCTATGTCCTCCATGCAAGGGGAAGTCTGGTAATTCCCAGGTTAAGTAAGAGTAATGCTCTTACTCAGTTATTCTTAACTGGGTAAGTCACAGTAACTAGTTTCCACTCATTCACCCTGATTTCCCAGGCCATCAGCTCTCTGGCTTATCAGACCAAGAGCTCGCAAAGTGTCAAGAGTACCCCTCTCATGCTTGCACGAGCTCAGACTCGTACCCCAGGTCAAGTTCCAAGCCAGTTGGGTTAGGACTTCCACCCACCAAAGGGCGAGTTATTCTTGTAAAGAGCGAAAGGGTTTGTATGTCATACTGGAACAAATGACATATTTGTAAGACATTTGTATTTTACCTAACTATACAAACCTTGAGCTCTTTACACAACATTGGGCCGCCATCACCTATCCCCCTAGAAAGTCCTGCCTGCAATAAAAAAAAGTGACGTGATGCCCTCAGTGATTGTGTGGGTGAGGTGGCTGGTCTAACTCCAGCTAACTATACTCTATTTTTTATAGCGGTGCATATTTGCACTTGACTCACAGGGATGCCCTTTTAGCTCGGAAAGTTTCCTGATACCTGATAGGTCGGAAGTATTTTTGTCCGAACACCTTCATTGTTCTCGAATGATTACCAAGTAATGTGAATCGAAACTTATTTATTAACCTATATTTCCCCATATATATATGTTTTGTCAATAAACAATGTGAAAGAATAAATATATTATAAAGAATCGTCTTGGTAAGTCTAAATTTAATAACACCATCCGCCGAAGTCAACGACAGCAGCTTGTTTTCGGATGCACGCTTTGTAATTTTGTAATTTTTCACATATTTTAACACAAATTGGAATAGATTACACTCAGCATAAGTTAAACATGTTATTATAAACTTTCTTTGAATACCAGAACTTACCAAAAACATGGAATTAATAAAACCCGATATTTGTGAAAACTTATGGGGAGGTGAAAGAACAGCCTGTAGCGGCCTGGCGGAAAAACGATCCCTTCTGACTCGTAGACGCAGTTTGTTTTTTTCTTTCGTAATATAGTTCGGCCTATTCCTTTCAGTTTAAATAGTCTTACATTGTTTCTCTTCGTATTATTTTGCTTAATATTTTCCCACATTCCTGTTCCTCACCTAATATCTATCTATTTTCCCCGATATCCCTTCTTTCATATATGGGATATCCGCACTACGATTCCTTATTTCTTATCCTCTGTCGAAAGTGATGGCTTGAAGGGAAGCGCATGCTAGTCTCATTAAAATAGTGTAGAGGCGGGAATAAAAAAAATACTATGCTTAATATCAGGTTTACAGAATAGGTTATACTTGCTACACAGCATAAAATTTATGTTGTTATTATTATTCACATACTGACGTTAGGTGCAAAACATAAGGAATCGTAGTGCGGATATCACATAGGCCTATATGAAAGAAGGGATATCGGGGAAAATAGATAGATATTCGGTGAGGAACAGGAATGTGGGAAAATACTAAGCAAAATAATACGAAGAGAAACAATGTAAGACTATCTAAACTGAAAGGAATAGGCCGAACTATATTACGAAAGAAAAAAACAAACTGCGTCTACGAGTCAGAAGGGATCGTTTTTCCGCCAGGCCGCTACAGGCTGTTCTTTCACCTCCCCATAAGTTTTCACAAATATCGGGTTTTATTAATTCCATGTTTTTGGTAAGCTCTGGTATTCAAAGAAAGTTTATAATAACATGTTTAACTTATGCTGAGTGTAATCTATCCCAATTTGTGTTAAAATATGTGAAAAATTACAAAATTACAAAGCGTGTATCCGAAAACAAGCTGCTGTCGTTGACTTCGGCGGATTGTGTTATTAAATCTAGACTTACCAAGACGATTCTTTATAATATATTTATTCTTTCACATTGTTTATTGACAAAATATATATATGATGGAGAAATATAGGTTAATAAATAAGTTTCGATTCACATTACTTGGTAATCATTCGAGAACAATGAAGGTGTTCGGACAAAAATACTTCCGACCAATCAGGTATCAGGAACCTTTCCGAGCTAAAAGGGCACCCCTGTGAGTCAAGTGCAAATATGCACTGCTATAAAAAATAGACTATAGTAGCAGGTTGTAATACTTCACATAAAAGCTTATGGCTAGTTTATCAGTAAGTCAGAACAATACATCCTAGTAAAGAGCTCAAGGTTTGTTTAGTTAGAAAAATACAAATGAATTACAAATTTGACATTTTATAATTTTTCATGTCTAATACAAAGAACAGTGCATCCTTGATTGTTTATACTTTCTTACTATTAGGATATATTTTACTCCTTAATTTACTCTACTCTTAATACAGACATAACTTAATGTATCAGGAAATTTTCCTTCTTAAATAGCTTGTATTTTCTTATGAATGGTTTTATTCCACCCTCTCTTCCCTAATTGCTCTTATGTTTCAACCAGACACTCTAGTGTTCTATTGACATTTTTCTCAATAAAGATCACCTCGGTTATAATATTTACATTAAAATTAATTTAATATTTTTTATAAGGAAATACTATACAACCTGAATTCTCTAGAAATTACAGTATTCATAGTTTCTCTATTAATTTTGATTAATAATGACTTCAATAATTTTAGTAAGAGGATATTTAACAATAATCAGCTTGCATTAGCCATCTTCTTTGTCTACATTAGCCATCAGATATACTATAACCTTAGTGTAAAAGTTGTAACATTAAAACCAGTTTATCAAAAGGGTCTTGTCCATGGGTACCTGGTTATGTGGCCTTACATATAAAGAAAATACAAATGATACTGTATATTTTGATGTGTATTTTACAGGAAATATATATTTTTTTGCAATAATGTGTTAATTATCAGATTAACACTCATGTTGATTATAGAAAATAGGTTCAATTTCTATTTCATCTGTAATATAGATTTTTCATGTCACGTTGTCTATGGATACCTTTTCATTTATCTTCTTTCAGTATCTACCAGTATAAATTTCAGCAATGTTTACAAAATTCACCAGTTCTCTTTATGTAATTTTCACAAAGGTTCATTCATGAGGGTAAATTTTGCATACAGTATTTCTTTTGTGAGGCAATATATTTTTAATGATTCTTTTCATTTAGAACGTAACTGAGATTAGATATGTCATAGCAGATGTGTCTTATCTGTTATAGGGTGAAATTGAAAAATAATTTTGAAGAATAGTTTAGCTTAGGATATGAAAGATATTTATTTACATTATAGAATAATGCAGTACAATATAAGTTATATTCAAATACATTTTGAGGTTTTTTTTTAATATATCAATATCAAACCCATTGAGTGGTTGTAACAATGTTCCTCTCTTCCATATATAAAATCTCACTACGAGAGTACTAAATAAAATTGGATTGAAACTAGAGTATACAGTATTATTTTGCATTGATTACATATTTTTATTCAACAGGTCCTGTTTGTGTGGTCATTTGCTTTACAAACTGGTTCAACTGCCCTCAATCTTCCTACATGGGCTGTAGCACTTGGATGGGTCCTGACTTGTTCATCCATTGTATGTATCCCGCTATACATAGTTTATATGTTCATTGTTACACCTGGAACATTCAGAGAGGTAAGTAATAATATATAAGTAGAAGTAAAATCTTTGTAAAATATTCTTGCCAAGCAAAGGGTCTTTTTAATTAACAATTACTTTGTTAAATGTACAGAGGCTGGTCTTGTATGAGTTACAATTGATGGGACAATTTAAATATTATAGCTGGTCTTTTTCTCATTGTACATTGTTCTCCTTGGAAATATGCTATTTTTATTTTAAATTAAATTTTTAAATATACTTACCTGGTAGTTACATATATATAGCTTAATCCTGCCGATTCGTCGTGCGCACGGCAGAAATTCAAATTTCGCGGCAATCACCGACAGGTGAGCAGGTGGTCATATCTGCGCGCCCTCTAACTAGGTAACTGGAACCATTCCCATAAGTCCTCAGAAATTCCATGCCCCTATTTTCAGAGGGGAGGAGGAAGGGACCTTTTATATACTGTATGTAACTACCAGGTAAGTATATTTAAAAATTTATTCTAAAATAAAAAAAACATTTTTAAATATGTAACTTCCTTGGTAGTTACATATATATATAGCTGATTGACACCATTGGTGGTGGGTTAGAAAACCATAACCCCGTCGGGAATTCGTAGAATTATTAATCGCTACAAATTACCTGTATCAATTATCTGGTTCCTACCTGGTAAGGAAGCTGGCTTTATAGTTTTCTTGCCTCATTTGCCTGCATTCCTTGAGAGACCCAGTGATCCACCCAGGGGGCTGTAAAAAGTCTCTGTGGGGCTGTCACACGGTCGTCGACCTTAACATGACTAGACCACCACCCTTGCTAACTTGGCACCCCTGATAAGGAAGCTGGCTTCATAGGTTTTTCTGCCTCAATTGCCTGCATTCCTTGAGAAATCCAGCGATCTACCCAGGGGACTGTAGAAAGTCTCTGTGGGGCTGTCACATGGCCCTTGACCTTAACATGACTAGACCACCAACCTTCCTGGCATAGCCATGGACAATGATCTGACCACCTGACCCATTAACACACTGAAAAACACATTCCATAAAACCTAACTTAGACTTGCATCACAAATGACCTATGAGAACAAGTTCAAGAAAAGGTAAGGGTATAAAACGAATTTTGAGCGAAGCGAAAAAAATATTTTTGGGTGAGATAGCCATGACGTCCTGATGGAAGGTTCCTTTAGTAGCTTCCCAAGAGTATATATGACCACAGTGATATTCCCAGAGAATCAAACCAAAGGTTTCACAGAATTCTAATCTCTGGCGCGAGTACCCTTAAGATTTACTCTCAAGGGTATCGTATATAATCAGGGGACGTATTCTTGACATGCCACATGGCAATCTGCACCCTGAATAGCTTTTACGCTTCGATGGGGATACGTGGCAGAATTAGAAGGGTAGCCGCATTAGAGGTTACACTGGTTCCCCTACTACTATCGTATCACAATCGCGCCAACTCCCTCTGGCGGTCATTCCTTGTAGCGTTGAGCATGGTGCTACAGATACAGAGGTTCAGGGGGGGGGGGAAACTGTGAAGATCTTTTCATAGAAAAGAAAGGTGGGTCCATCAGAACATCATGGCCATCTCACCCAAAAATAGATTTTTCGCTTCGCTCAAAATCCGTTTTTAAATATTTAACTTTAAATATTTAACTTAGCCGGTGAATATATAGCTGCAACTCTGTTGCTCGACAGACAAAAAAACTGTACAAAAAACTCGCCAGCGATCGCTATACAGGTTGCGGGTGTGCCCATCATCGCCAACTGTCGGCCAGATACCATACTCCATGTAAACAAAGACTCAATTTCTTCTCTGTCGACATGTCGACAAGACGTACTTTTACTCGCTGTAGAACCTGGAGTTTTCTCAACATATTTGGTGAAGTACTTCATTTTGGTTTGAGCTTTCGCAGTGCAGGTGTTTTATCTTCATCTTAAATCTTGGACTCGTTTTGGATAGATTTAATTTTTGGTGACAAAGAGAGTATGGACTTTCTTTGACTTTTAAATGGCCGACCCTTCCCTTAGACGGAAGTGTGTTTAGGCTTTTAGTAATTATCTTATCACGTTATAAATTAATTATAGATTTTCCTCTATATATTTTATATCTCACCGCCTTTATTAGGCCTCTTCGATTAACTTTCCATTTATAATAAACATAAAAAAAAAAAATAAATAAATAAATTTTAATGTTTTGTTTATATGCGACCTTTCCTGAGAGTAGGCGGTCCTAACTTGGAAACCGAAGTTAATCAACGTTGAGCCCTTTCAATCGTAAATAGCTTTTAAAGAGCTAAGGATTTAAAACTTTTTAAATGAAATATTTTATGAAAGATTTTCTTTGAATAGTCTTCGTACTGTGTTCAAAGATGAACTAACGTTTAGTTTATTTATGCTACGCAGTTTGCGCTCTATCGTTACGATAGAGAGAGAGTGTATCACGGTTTCACTTTGCAGAAAGAGTAAATCGATTCTGACGTTTTGTTCATTCTTCTTTCAAAACTTAAATGTTTTAAATTCTATTTTAAAGGAACTTTTTAATTGAAAATCCTTTCAGTTTTTTCCTTTGGTCAAATAACATGTTTTTTTGACGAAACGTAATTGGGCTCTTCTCTTAGGTGCGAAATCAAGAGAGAAAGAGAGAGAGAGATAGAGACAGAGGGAGAGAGAGGAGAGAAAACGTTCCGTTCAAGCGGGTAACGTTCTCGAGTTACTTTCGTCCCTAGTCTCTGTACGGGGAGAAAGGATAAAACGTTTTTAGTTTTATTCTCGTCCCCAGGCAATGTACGGTGAGAGATTGAAAACGTAGTTTTGAATGAACTAGTGTTTATTCTCTTCCCCAACCACTGAATTTTTTTATCTTAAAAGATGTTTACTGTTTTTTTTTTTTTTTTTTTTTGCTGGTATTAATGTGCTTGCATTATACGACTGATTTCGCATTTACTACCTTTTGATGAGGGTAGAATTGCGTGCTTCAGGTAGAAATCAGTAAAAGTTTCGATTTCAGTGAAATAAGTGCAAAACAGAAAATCATAGTGATAAAGTGATATTGCGCAAAGTGTTACAGTGTTGCGTCCGAGGGTTCGTCTGTTCGTGCCTATCGTTCACCTAGTCCGGGACCTCTTGCAAGCTCCCAAGCCCAGGGGAGAAGTAATGTCGTACGACTTATGGGTTCGAGAGGCCTTGATCAGCGAACAGACATTTCCCTCTATGGTATCGGTTGTATCTTACCAAGATCTCCCCTACCATAAGGCGAGAGAGACAATTTTCTCCTCGTCATCCGAAGGCTTTTCGCATAAGAAACCTGAAACAAGGTTTCGAGGCCCTTAAGCGAAAGTCAGTCCTTTCAGGACAGGTCCAGCGTCCTGGTTGCAGCCATTAGGACAGCTCTGACCCTATGCAGTCATCGGAAAACTGCTCGCCGCCAAACAAAAGCGTAACACAGACTCCGAGAGTCTTTTTTGTTGGCAAAGTGTTGCGGTCACAGACGTTACCCTCGTCTCTTACCGCAACCATTTCCGTTGATCCTTAACCCTGGATAGGTACGGTGGGTCGTTTGCGACCCCGAGCGTCAAAAAAAAACAGGTTTTTCTCACGTGACTCACCCCCGTGACTGAATTTGTGGGTGATCGACCTGCAGGAGGTGTCTCCCCTACACGCTCTAGTAGTGTCCAGATGTGCATTGCTGTAGCTGTACTCCTTCCCCGATTTCTGAGACGCGTCGGGGTCGTTCGCGTCCGAGTTTACCCTTCTAGGGTAGTTTGCATAATTATCAAAGTTATTACGTATTATGAAATTGTCGTAGAATGGTGCAACTTGTATAGGTTATCAGTTGTGGAAAGTCTTGGTGGATTGTTTGGCTACCATGTGCATGTTTTTTTTTTTAGTTAAAATGTCGTTCATCACCACGAGGACCATTTTACCGCTAGTGCCCCTTTTTCATTTTTTTTCATTTTTTTGCCAAGTCATTTTTCCGTAAGATATTGCCAAATAGTGTCGTAAAACATTTGCTTGTTTAGTGTTGGAAAGTGTGTCTAGATGATCTGGCTACCCATGCATGACTTTGTTTTTGTTAGATACGACGTAGTTATTGGTATATTGGGTATTTAACTGCGGTTACCAATTTCTGTTTTTTTTCAATATTTGTAAAAATTACTACGTAGTAAGGAATTGCCGTATATTATTCATTTTTTTTTTCATGTTTATGTGTTAGAAAGTGTGCCTTGATGGTTGGGCTAACACGTGCATGTCTTTTTTTTTATCTGAGATGTCGTATATTAGAATGTCGGGCATTTTACCGCGAGTGTCCCTTTTTCATTTTTTTTCATTTTTTTGCCAAGTCATTTTTCCGTAAGATATTGCGAAATAGTGTCGTAAAACTTTTGCTTTTTTAGTGTTGGAAAGTGTGTCTAGATGATCTGGCTACCCATGCGTGATTTTGTTTTTGTCAGATACGACGTAGTTATTGGTATATTGGGTATTTAACTGCGGTTGCCAATTTCTGTTTTTTTTCAATATTTGTAAAAATTTACTACGTAGTAAGGAATTGCCGTATATTATTGATTTTTTTTTCATGTTTATGTGTTAGAAAGTGTGCCTTGATGGTTGTGCTAACACGTGCATGTCTTTTTTTTTATCTGAGATGCCGTATATTAGAATGTTGGATATTTTTCCGCGAGTGCCCCTTATTATTTGTTTTGCATTTTTTTGCTTAGTCATGTTACCGTAAGGAATTGGCAAGTAGTGTCGCAAAACTTATATTTTTATAGTGTTGGAAAGTGTTTCTAGATGATCTGGCTACCCATGCCTATTTTTTTTTTAGCCAGATATGGCGTATATATAAGTATGTGTTCGATTTTCCTGTGATTGCCATTTTTTCGTTTTTTCCCATTTCTTTCAAAATTACTACGTACTAAGGAACTATCACAGAGTAATATTTCATTTATATGTTTATTTGTCGGAAAATATGCCTTGATGGTTTGCCTAGCACGTGGCTGAAATTTTTTTTTTCTGAAATGCCGTATATTAGAATGGCCATTTTTCCACGAGTGCCCCTTTTTATTTGTTTTGCATTTTTTTGCTTAGTCATGTTACCGTAAGGAATTGGCAAGTAGTGTCGCAAAACTTATAATTTTATAGTGTTGGAAAGTGTTTCTAGATGATCTGGCTACCCATGCCTATCTTCTTTTTTTAGCCAGATATGGCGTATATATAGGTATGTGTTCGATTTTCCTGTGATTGCCATTTTTTCGTTTTTTCCCATTTCTTTCAAAATTACTACGTACTAAAGAACTATCACAGAGTAATTATTCATTTAGATGTTTATTTGTCGGAAAATGTGCCTTGATGGTTTGCCTAGCACGTGGCTGAATTTTTTTTTTCTGAAATGCCGTATATTAGAATGTTAGCCATTTTTCCTCGAGTGCCCCTTATTATTTGTTTTGCATTTTTTTGCTTAGACATGTTACCGTAAGGAATTGGCAAGTAGTGTCGCAAAACTTATATTTTTATAGTGTTGGAAAGTGTTTCTAGATGATCTGGCTACCCATGCCTATCTTTTTTTTAGCCAGATATGGCGTATATATAGGTATGTGTTCGATTTTCCGGTGATTGCCATTTTTTCGTTTTTTCCCAATTCTTTCAAAATTACTACGTACTAAGGAACTATCACAGAGTAATGATTCCTCTAGATGTTTATTTGTCGGAAAATTTTGTTTACTTTTTTTTTGATTGAATATCATCAAATTTTTTTAGCTAAAATATTGTTTTACATTTTTTTTTTCGATTTTATTTCCCTTCAAAAAAATTTTTTTGGGTCAGAATTTTAATTTTATAGTCGTCAAATAATCGACAATTATCCAGCAACCCACCATACAATTTTTATGCATATCCAATAATAATTAGATTAGTAAATAACACCTTGAAATTGACATACCCTTCCTACATTTCAAGTGGCAGATTAGGGAGTCTGAGTCAGTGTGGTTGGCGGCCATTTTGTGGACATATCCGAAGCGTAAGCTGCCCTATCTATATATATTCTTGTTCCCTATAGAATTTGTGATATTTTGGTATATTTTTACCTGCATAAATATCATATTATATATTAAATATATGTATTTTTTTACGGAATTTCTAAGTACTCAAAAAATTACCTTTAGATATGGCCCCTGATATAAATGTAATTTACAAAATAATGAAGATTTTTTTTACATATTTCTATTTTAGAATAACATATGTTTATTCCCTAAAAAAATTAGCCACTTCCTATTTCATTTGGGTACCCAAAAAAATTCATGAAATTTGGACAAATTTTTTTGGCCAAAAAAAGTTACCCTTTTTTTCTCATTTCAGATCTTCACCTCCATGGGTCTGACTTCATCCAAAATACATCAAGATGTGTCCTAAACATTCAAGAATCAATTCCTAAAAGGATTTGTGTATATATGTATAAACTTTTTTTTTATGAATTTTTATGTCAGGTCTTTTTTTTTTTCTACTTAATTTTTTAAAATATTTATAATAAATAGTTTTTCTGCAGATGAGTAGTATTTATCTATACAGTTGTTTTAAGCATTCATTGAAGTTTTTTTTGGCAAAAGAAAAAAGGAGGTTACTGCAAAAACTGATTTTTCAAGAATTTTTTTTGGCGTCGGGGTCGTTCGCGTCCGAGTATACCCTTAAAGGGGTGTCCGAGGACCGTACCTATCCAGGGTTAATGGTTTGTACGGCAAGACATGCAGAATATGCTTGCCTCCCTTATGGAAGACTATTCTGCCGATTAGTCCGTTGAGCCTAGCCGTTTATCTCATCGATATCCTGGCTTTCAGCCAACCTAACGTTCCTTTGTGCATCCTGTTGACGTTGGCGTAGCTAAGTCACGTCAGTCAGGTTGTTTAGAACCACACTCGATGCGGTCTTGTGTGGATTTTCAGCCACATTTGGACGTTAGGCCACTTGCTGATGCTCCTGTTGACGTTCAGGACATTCGCTAACAATCGGAGTTGACTTGTTTTGACGCTGTGCGTCAACCTCCGCATTCTAGAGTTGTTTTGACTGCTCAGTCTAGGCAGTCAAAGCAGTCTCGAGTGGACGCTGTGCGTCCTCACGCACCTGTTGTTGTTGACAGTTCAGTTGTTGACAGTTCAGTTGTTTACAGTTCACAGACTGTCAAGCAGTTACATGACGTTGCGTCCTGGTCCGCTACTAATGCACCAGTGCGTTTGGACTCTGCTTGTAAAGCATTGCCACCACGGTAGGTCTCTCCCTTGCTTGAGACTCAGCTATTATCGGACAAGGTTCCTTTAGATGAGGAAGTTGCTGTTCCCCCTCCTACTGATATTCCCTTGAGGACTCTGTCAGACGGAGAGGAGCCTAAAGCTGCTTAGCCCTCTATGGACTTTAATTAAATCATGCTGATTTTTAAGGATCTTTGTCCGGATCTTTTTGTAACTGCTGCTCCTCGTTTGCCTAAACGTCAGAGCTTACACTAGGCCTAGCTACTTCGAAGCCGTTGTTTATAAGCTAGTGCTCTCTCGCTCTCCTAGAGAGCTTTACGTTTGCTAGGCGACTGGTTTATCACCAGGAGGAGTTTGGGGGATACAGCCTTTGCTTTCCCTTCTTTTAGACTGGCTTATAGAGCGAGAGTCTGATATGTCACGAGAGAAGTTCTCGGCTTGGGTGTTCCTGCCTCTGCCCAGATAGACTTCTCAAATCTCGTAAACTCTCCCTGGTGCCTGGCCAGGAGACGCTCCAAGTTTTTTACAGGTCAACTTCACAGCTGTTTTCGAGCCTTTGAAGTTTTGCTGTACAATTATGTCATGCATAAACAAGGCTTTCAGGGATGGAAAGCGGTACCGCCTCAGTCGCTAACCCCGTCTGTTGCCGCACCTGCTCCCGTAGACCCTAAATGGGCTTTGCTGCAAGACATGCAGTCCAATCTTGCGTCCTTGATAGAGGACTTTAATGCGGAGAAGGTTGCTGCTGAACCTTCTGGCCAACAACCTTCCAAGCGGTCGGTTGTGCGTCCTGTTGACGCTGAGGTAACCTTCTCGCGTCTACCAGTTGAGGTGGTTCCTCCACCGATGCTACCCAGTGTGGGTTGCCAGCCGCACGTTGACGTTAAGCGACGCTCGGAGGTGGTTGTTGACGTTCAGGACGTTCAACAACCATCAGAGGTGACTTGTTTTGACGCGGTGCGTCAACCTCCGCAACCCGGTATGGTGTTGACTGCACAACCCAGACGGTCTAGACAGTCTCGGGTGGACGCTGTGCGTCCTCGCGCACCCATGGTTGTTGACAGTTCACAGACTGTGCAGCAGTTCCATGACGTTGCGTCCGGCTCCGTCACGCATGCACCAGTGCGACCGGACTCAGCGAACCAGACGTTGCCCACTCCGTTGCCGTTTCCTCATCAGTTTTCGGATGAGGAACTATCTGATGAGGACGTTGCTGAACAACAAGACGATCAGCCCCCAGAATAGATCAAGCCCTGCTATCCATCCAGAAGATGCTGAAGAAGGAACGCTGCTCAGTCAGGCTGTGGATGAGTCTGGTGGGGACGCTGTCATCCCTGGAACAGTTTGTATCACTAGGAAGACTACACCTCCGTCCTCTTCATACCATCTGGCTTTTCTCTGGAAAAAGGACAAGACGCTAGAAGCGGTCTCGATCCCGATTTCCGGAAAGATAAAGTCTTGTCTGACTTGGTGGAAGGACAATATCAACCTAAGAGAGGGTCTTCCCCTGGCTGTTCAGACTCCCCACCACGTTCTCTTCTCGGACGCATCGGACTTGGGCTGGGGCGCGACACTGGACGGTCGGGAATGTTCAGGTCTGTGGAACTCGAGTCAGAGGAGCATGCATATCAACTGCAAGGAGCTGTTGGCAGTTCATCTGGCCTTGAAAAGCTTCGAGTATCTCCTTCGAGGCAAAGTGGTGGAAGTAAACTCGGACAACACCACGGCCTTGGCGTACATCTCCAAACAAGGAGGTACCCACTCACTGACGTTGTACGAGATCGCAAGGGACCTGCTCATCTGGTCAAAAGGTCAGACATCTCCCTAGTAACGAGGTTCATCCAAGGCGACTTGAACGTCATAGCAGATTGTCTCAGTCGGAAAGGGCAAGTAATTCCAACCGAATGGACCCTCCACAAGGATGTGTGCAAGAGACTTTGGGCCACTTGGGGTCAACCAACCATAGATCTCTTTGCAACCTCGCTGACCAAGAGGCTTCCAATCTATTGCTCTCCAGTCCCGGACCCAGCAGCAATACATATAGATGCCTTCCTCCTAGATTGGTCACATCTGGATCTCTACGCATTCCCACCGTTCAAGATTGTCAACAAGGTACTGCAGAAGTTCGCCTCTCACGAAGGGACAAGGTTGACGTTAGTTGCTCCCCTCTGGCCCGCGAGAGAATGGTTCACCGAGGTACTTCGATGGTTAGTAGACGTTCCCAGAAGTCTTCCTCTAAGGATAGACCTTCTACGTCAGCCACACATAAAGAAGGTACTCCAAAGCCTCCACGCTCTTCGTCTGACTGCCTTCAGACTATCGAAAGACTCTCGAGAGTTAGAGGCTTTTCGAAGGAGGCAGCCAGTGCGATTGCTAGAGCAAGGAGAGCGTCTACCATTAGAGTCTACCAATCGAAGTGGGAAGTCTTCCGAGACTGGTGCAAGTCAGTTTCTGTATCCTCGACCAGTACCTCTGTAGCTCAAATAGCTGATTTTCTCTTATACCTGAGAAAAGGACGATCCCTTTCAGCTCCCACTATCAAGGGCTACAGAAGCATGTTGGCATCGGTCTTCCGGTATAGAGGCTTGGATCTTTCCAACATAAAGATCTGCAAGACCTCCTTAAGTCTTTTGAGACCACCAAGGAGCGTCTTTTGGCTACCCCTGGATGGAATTTAGACGTGGTACTAAGATTCCTCATGTCAGACAGGTTGGAGCCGTTACAATCAGCCTCCCTGAAAGATCTCACTCTTAAGATTCTTTTCCTGGTATGCTTAGCCTCGGCTAAAAGAGTCAGTGAGATTCATGCCTTCAGCAAGAACATCGGATTTTCGTCGGAAAAAGCCACTTGTTCGCTGCAACTTGGTTTTCTAGCCAAAAATGAGCTGCCTTCTCGGCCTTGGCCTAAATCTTTCGATATTCCCAACTTATCGGAGATCGTAGGCAATGAACCAGAAAGAGTCTTATGCCCTGTTAGAGCTCTTAAGTTCTATTTAAAGCGTACTAAACCTTTACGAGGCCAATCTGAAGCTTTATGGTGTTCAGTTAAGAAACCATCCTTGCCTATGTCAAAGAATGCTTGGTCATACTTTATCAGATTGTTAATACGAGAAGCTCATTCATATCTGAGTGAGGAAGACCGAACTTTGCTTAAGGTGAAGACGCACGAAGTTAGAGCTGTAGGAACTTCCGTGGCCTTTAAGCAAAATATATCTCTGCAAAGTATAATGGACGCAACCTATTGGAGAAGCAAGTCAGTGTTCGCGTCATTTTACTTGAAAGATGTCCAGTCTCTTTACGAGAACTGCTACACACTGGGACCATTCGTAGCAGCGAGTGCAGTAGTGGGTGAGGGCTCAACCACTACATTCCTTAATTCCATATCCTTTTAATCTGTCTCTTGAAATGTTGTTTTTTATGGGTTGTCCGGAAGGCTAAGAAGCCTTTCGCATCCTGGTTGATTTGGCGGGTGGTCAAAGTCATTTCTTGAGAGCGCCCAGATTAGGGGTTTGATGAGGTCCTGTTGTATGGGTTGCAGCCCTTGATACTTCAGCTCCTAGGGGTCTGTCAGCATCCTAAGAGGATCGCGAGGCTCCGTAAGGAAGACGTACTTATAAGGCAGAGTTATCGTCTAAGTCGACTTCCTTACCAGGTACCTATTTATTTTGTTTTTGTTATTTTGATAACTTCTAAAATGAAATAAAAACTCTTAGCTCATAAGATGTAAACATATTTAACTGGTCTCTACCCACCACCCTGGGTGTGAATCAGCTATATATTCACCGGCTAAGTTAAATATTTAAAAATGATATTTTAATTATAAAATAAATTTTTGAATATACTTACCCGGTGAATATATAAATTAAACGACCCTCCCTTCCTCCCCAATAGAGACGCAGTGGGATGAGAAGAAATTGAGTCTTTGTTTACATGGAGTATGGTATCTGGCCGACAGTTGGCGCTGATGGGCACACCCGCAACCTGTATAGCGATCGCTGGCGAGTTTTTTGTACAGTTTTTTTGTCTGTCGAGCAACAGAGTTGCAGCTATATATTCACCGGGTAAGTATATTCAAAAATTTATTTTACAATTAAAATATAATTTTTTGGACTCAAGCCATGACGTCCTGATGGAAACATACCAGAGAATTAATGTATCTGTGGATTTTCATCAGTGCCTTCACCTTGGGACAATATTTCTACGGCCAAAAGGACCAATTGAGTACGGCCTAAAGGACCAATTGAGACAAATGACGTTACCGTTATCCGTCATTATCACTAAGCATAACAATGTTAGTGCTTCCTGCCCCCTGCAGGGAAGAGTCATTTTTAGACGTTAGAAAAGGGGCCTCAAGGTAGCATATATTGTATGAACAAACATAAGTATACACTGAGAATACAAACAGCCTCAAGGATTGTATATATTGCGGAACCAATATCAGTGTCCCCATCCGTTGTTTGTAAGCATACAATGATATGAGAAATACTTACATGAGTAAGTCGAGGAACTCTGGCATCTTAAACATGTAATTGTCGGGCGAATTAGGACGCAACTGCATTTTAATAGACATTTATTCCTAATAAATGACTACATGCTAAATGAATGTAGCATGATAAGGAAATTATACAAGAGACATACACAGAAATTAATGTTCCCTTTTTTGAAAGGGGGAAAAATGATGAGTGCCACTCTCAGACTGAAGAAAAGCTCTTTTAATAAGCCTTCTCTTTATAATTTCTGTACATGAAATAGTTTAACAACACTGTGTACTATGTACACACGGCACTAGTGGTATCCGTATAATTTCACACCTGAGATTCTGAACAGATTTGGTGTTACCTTGGCAACACTTATTCAAAGGGAGGCACACGAAAAATGCTGACCCCTTCTCCTTTTAATTGATAGTCCCAATCAATTTACTGTTCATCGCAGAGCTAGACGACAGGGTCCAAAATACCACCTGCCGCCACCACATAATGCTTCAATCCATAGACTTGCTTAGCATAGTGTCTGTAAGACACTCTGGACAACCTCCGATCAGTAAATGAGCGAAGAGGCCTAAGTCCACACACTGAAAGGTTCAGTGATGAAGCAATTTTTCTCGGATCTTTATCTGCAGGAGTACTGTCAGGATCCGCTCCGCAAATAAGGTAGGTGAGCTTCGCCCTCAGTTGTAGGGATAGTTTGATCCGAAGGTTTCTCCTGTAAAGAGCTGTTTCTCCTGAAGTCTGAACTTCTATGAAGATAGACCTTAGACACTCTAGCAGACCTAGAGAGACATCTTCCCTCAGAGGGCAGATTCTCCAGGAACCCCACCTTTTAGTGGGTAGGTCGTCCTTAGTGAGAAAGGTTGGATCGGGAAAGAGATGCAGTTCTCCCACTTAATGTGGCCCTCATCCCCAGATAGGGCCACTATTTCACTAACTCTAGCCCCAGAGGCTATAGCAAACCAAAAAATAACCTTTTAGGTTAGATCCTTGAGGGAACAATCCTCATTGTTCACAGGTGAGGAATAATGTAGGACCTTGTCCAAAGACCATGAGATGGTCTTTGGTGGCGCTGCAGGCCTAAGCCTGCACATGTTTTCGGAATCTTATTAAAGATTTCATTCGTCAAATCCATTTAAAGGGCATGTAGAAGAGGTCTAGTCAGGACTGACTTGCACCTAGATATTGGTCCATGGATCCGTAGATCCAATCTAGTCACCTCTCTTGCAAAGTCGGCCATACTCTTGGTGCTTACTCAAGGGTTTATATGGCGACAGGGCCGAAGAACTAGACTTCTCATAGTATCCAAGGATACACTGCCTCCTTTCTCAAAGGCCATCGTGCTGTTGGCCGCCAGACCTATATTATAGGGGTGGACAGAGAAGGACAGACAGAAGATCATGAGATTCCTTTCAGTCCCTTTTGCTTTACAAAGCAACTTACTTTTCCCAAGAAGACTCGTATTGTCTTCTAGTTGACTAGACTCGTATTCCTCTAGGAATTCTATTTAGCCTTTTGAGATCCCGGTCTTTTTCCTAATCGTTAGGGCAAGGAATTCATAAGATTAAGGGACCAGGTGTAGTGTGATAAATCGAAGGCAGAGAACTTCTGAACCTCCTGGATAATCCTAGGTACATAACTAGGACCAGCCTCAGACTCAGTTCCTTCATTACAGGGAACGGGGTGTTCTTGGGCTACCTGGGAGCCAACAGAGCCCCTCTTCCCTGGAAGGGTCTCAGCATGTAGAGGGCCTTCCGCAGGAGATTTGATGGGCTGAACAGGAATTTCTAAGTCCATCCCTTCTATTCTAGAGACATGATGTCTGTTACCATCACTAGAGGATCCTCGTATGGGGCTATATATTGAGATAGTATCTTGATGACGCTCGAGATGAAGAGAACGATCTGCAGCTTGGGGACTTGTTCCCATCTGGGAGGGAATGGGTCTGCGTCCATGTACCATTCCGACTCTATTGGGTTGAACCCGAGAAGAGCATCCGCTGTCACCTTGCGGATCATTTATAAACGAGCTGCTGATAGGCGCCATTCCCTTAAGGAAGGAATGTCTAACATTCCCTAATGAAATGAGATGTCCCTTATCCGCGACAGTTTCGACGCCTCATTATCACTTTGATGCCCCAGATCAGCCTGATCTGCATGGAGAGAGTTTCTCCACCAATTACAGGGCTAATATGGCCTACGGGCCTGTGGCCTTTGGTCATTGTAGGGTAAGCGAAGAGGGAATGACCATCATTGGTCCTATTAGATCTCTTCGAGTGTTTGATGCGTATCTTCTCCAGCCTCTTAACGCATCTTACAGCTGTGCACGTAGCACTGGGTCTGTCATTATCGTCAACTGGAGAGAGTTCAAAACTCCTCCCTGTTAGCGTCATGGAATCCTGACTGATTATAATAGTCTCTTGACAGACCTTGCAATCTCCTTTTACATCCCCAAGGGAAAGGAGAGTTAGGGTGACCCCAGGTTTTAATGATTTTTTTAAAAACATTGAAGCCCCTGAGCTGGAGAGAATCGACACTTCTTGAAGTTATTTTGCATCCCCGATGTTCCGGGGCCGGATCATCTCCATGGATGCTCATAGACAGTCGTTTCGGGTGCTGCCCACCACAGCCTGTCATCCAGGGCCATTGATGCCTGAACTCTTTCTAGGCTTGGTTACTCTTGACTGCATCTTCTAATTCCGAGAAGATCCTAGGACTGAATCTAGTCCGACGAGAATCTTGTCTAGGATATATGTTATCTTCTGTAACTTGGATCCTAGGTAGGAGGGGAGTGGGTGACTGACTGGAAGTTGCCAATAGACATCTTTCAGGTCCGGCCAGACTGTCAACACCCCTTACTGAGTAAGGTCCTTATGTTCAGAAGGATTAACATTCTGAACTTGCTGTTTTATTGGAGCTGTATACCAGATTCTATTAACTTGGGATTTTCGAGACCTTCGACAGTAAGGTCTGGCCTACTTACAGGTCGGAGGGTCTCAGACGGGGTTGGGGATTTGGAAATAATATTGCTGGGGGCATGAACCTGCATGTATTGTGTCTGTGAAAATACTCACTCTTATAACTGCAGAAGACTGCGATGTATCATCTGATGTCCCTCCTGTAAGGAAAGGAGAGCAGAAATGAGTATTCAATTGATTATCACACTGATAAACAATTTGCAAAAATCACCTTTTGACAAAAATAGCTTAGGACAGAAAGCTATAAAGGGATAGTGGGAGACACATACCAGTGTATCCCCTGCGAGCCAATGCTGTTACCTCCCCTCAGTATTAAGATAAGGAGATTCCCCCAACTGGGGAATTCCAGATTCCTCCAACTGGGGAATTCCAGGTAAAAAGGGGGGTCAAACACCTAGGTGTAAGGAAGTGTACAAAGCACTATCCCCCCTTATACTTAACACTGTGAGGAAAGGAGGACTGATTTCACAATCAGAGTATCGAAGGAATGCCATTCTTTCGATATAGGAGCGGTACCACCAGAAGCTCGCACAAGGGATAAAAGCACTATCCCCCTTATACTTAACACTGCGAGGTAAGGAGGACTGATTTCACAATCAGAGTATCGAAGGAATGCCATTCTTTCAATATAGGAGCGGTACCACCAGAAGCTCACACAAGGGATAAAAGACATATATTTGTGTATCCCAACCCATCTATTTGCTGTGACCTTCCTTACAATATTAAATCAGGGAGTTTCCTGATCATGGAAATTCAGGGATAAGGGCTCTCCCCTTTAAGGGTTAGAGGTGTCACACAACTAGCCTTTTACGAAATTTAATATTGTAGGGTAAATGGAAACTGATTTAAAATCAGAATATTGATGAAATATTATTCTATCTATAGGATTGGGTTCAGCAAATACCTGGGCTGGGATACCCAAGATATATTGGAAATAACTACTAGTATAATATATACGTTAGTTTTCCATCTGCCGTATATACTATACTGCAAATATACTGACTACCTGTATAGACATATACTGTAGTTCAGCCGGCATGTTGCCGGATTAGCTAGCTCTTGCCGGAACATCTAGCATGCTAGCTAAGAGAGATAGAGAGAAAGCATGGAGTGAAGGCTATCTATTACTGTGTATGTATACAGTAATAAAGGATGTAAAAGTCTAATTTTACTGCCTTTCTCCTAAAAGAAGGTTCAAATGGAAGGGGAGAATGTAACTTTCAGGCTTCCATCTAGCCACAGTACTATTGCCGGCTTACCACTGTAGGCCAGCCTCCGGCAGCACTAGTACAGTCAGCATGCTACCGACTGAGTCAGTCCCTATCTGTGCCGGCCAGAGCAACACGCCGACAACAGAAGTTGTGGCCAGCAGTTCAAGGGAGAACTGGAGAACCTTGGTGACAAAAGGGACCTCCCACCCACAGCCGTCATGGCCGCCGGAAGCCGTCAGTCGCCGACAGCCGTCAGCTGAGGAGAGGGGGTCTGGCCGGCTCCGGCAACCCACCGGCAATGGTAAAGTTGTAGGACGCCGGCTCAGGAAAGACAATGGCTCGGCCATCGTAAAAGAACAGAGGGGGGGGGAAGGGTCCTATACGAGGTATGGGAGGGGCCGGCAATGTTGCCGGACCTACACACCTTGAAGAAACTCTGTTTCGGTACCGGTACAACCCCAAGCGGCAGGAGAATCTTCTATTTTCCAGCTTAGGAGGTACTAATACAGTTAAGGGGATGGCAGACCATGCTGTTCCTCTCAACAAGGGAGAAACAGAGTTCCAATGCCGGCGCCATCCTAGGCCACAAGAGTACAGTGATACCTCGGTACTCGACCATAATCCGTTCGAGATCCGTGTTCGACCTCCGATTTGTTCGAGTACCGAATTTTTTTTCCCCATAAGAAATAATGGTATATATTCTATTCCGTTCCCAAGCACTCGAACAGGCCCAAAATATTAATAAAACGTGTACCTAAACAACAATAATTATCTAAATGTGTATGAAATTGGTCAGAAAATCCTATAAAACAATTTTAAACCATTTACTGTACTAAAATAAAACAATTTTAAACCATTTTCTGTACTGTAGTGAACATACCTTTGAGCAGCGGTTCGATGGCATACAGGGATGGATGTGGAGAGGATGGAAGGGGGAGGTTACTGCTTGGAAGGAGAGTCCCCTTCCATGATGTGGCGGGGTAGTTCTCCTTCAGGAGTTGTTTCTCTCTCCAATGAAAGGGTGGGCAGATCTATTTCAGGGGTTTCTTCTCTTCTTTGTCTCTTCTTTGGAGGAGAAACAGGCTTTGATGTAGCAGCTTTCTTTTCTTTTGTGAAAAACTGGTCTATTGTTAATTGTTTCTTCCTCCTCTGCAGTATTCTTCGAAAATGATACATGACACTATCATTAAACATATGCACTGCCCGGTTTGCTACTGCAATTTCTGGGTGGTATTTTTCAGCAAAAGCCTGCACATCTGCCCACTTGGAACAAATTTCATTGATGAGAGAACTTGGAACATCCTCCCTTACCTCATCCTCTTCTGAAGATTCCTGCTCCACAATCAGATCCTGCTGCTGTTGTTGTTGCAGGTGCAACAATTCCTCCACAGTCAACTCGGTAGAATGGCTTTCTACAAGCTCATCAATATCATCCTTGTCGACCTCAAGCCCCAAACTCCTGCCCATGACAACAATTTCCTCAACGACATCAGTGTCATCAGAAATTACAGGGGTAGCAGTGCTTGGACCCGCCTCTGGTTGGAAACCTTCAAACTCCCTCTCTGTGACACATGATGGCCACAGCTTACGCCAGGCAGAGTTCAATGTCCTATAGGTCACACCTCGCCAAGCTTGGTCAATCATGTTAACAGAGTTGAGGATGCTGAAGTGTTCCTTCCAGAATTCCTTTAGGGTCAACTTCGTGTCACTGGTCACTTCAAAACACTTTCTGAAAAGGGCCTTGGTATAGAGTTTTTTGAAGTTTGAAATGACCTGTTGGTCCATGGGCTGGAGTATGGGAGTAGTATTGGGGGGCAAGAATTTGATTTTGATAAAGCTGTATTCTTCTTTCAAGTCATCCTCGAGACCTGGAGGATGTGCAGGAGCATTGTCCATAACCAGAAGACATTTCATTGGCAAGCTCTTTTCAATGAGGTAAGCCTTAACCTGGGGGGCAAACACTTCGTTTATCCACTCAGTAAAGAATTGTCTTGTGACCCAAGATTTAGTGTTCGAGCGCCACATAACTGGTAGTGCACTTTTACAAATATTATTTCGTTTGAACACCCGGGGGTTGTCCGAGTGGTACACTAACAAGGGTTTGATCTTGCAATCGCCACTTGCATTTGCACACAGCAACAATGTTAGCCTATCTTTCATTGGCTTGTGACCTGGCATCTTCGTCTCGTCCTTGGTAATGTACGTATTGGCTGGCATTTTCTTCCAAAATAACCCAGTCTCATCACAATTAAAGACTTGTTGTGCGATCAAATTTTGTTCATTTATGTACCGATCGAATTCCCCCACGTATTTATCGGCTGCAATTTGATCCGAACTAGCTGCCTCCCCATGCCTAGTAACACGATGAATACCTGTTCTATTACGAAACTTTTCAAACCAACCCCTGCTCGCTTTAAATGTAAATGAATCACTTTCACTGGTACTCGGACTTTTCTTCACTAATTCTTCATAGATATGCAACGCTTTTTCACAAATGAACGCTTCACTAACACTTTCCCCGGCCAACTGTTTTTCTTTAATAAATATTAAAAGCAACTTTTCCATCTCCTCAATCACTTGTGGCCTTTGCTTAGTTACCGCCGTAACTCCCGTTGCAACATTCGCCTTCTTAATCATTTCTTTATGCTTTAAAAACGTAGAAATGGTCGACTTCGCCATTCCGTATTCTACCGCTAAATCGGACACTCGTACACCATTCTCATATTTCGCTATAATTTCCTTCTTCAACTCGATCGTTGTTCGCACTGTTTTCCTCTTCTCCTTCCCCTTAACACTCATTACTTTCTTGGGACTCATTATGAAAGCTAAAAAAGCAATTAAAAGCACTGAAAATCACTAAATCACAACGAATGCTGATCGCGCGTTGTCTGAGTGACGCTCTCGAGAGAACTGATGCTTCCCGAACAAGCGAGAGTGGCCGAGATGGCGCGATCATCACAAAGCCCATGCGGTCGTCACGTGTTCGGCTGGTCGAGTACCGAATTTTTGGTCGAGCACCGCAGCAAAAATTTCTCGAAAATTTTGGTCGAACTCCGAATTGTTCGAGTATAGAGTCGTTCGACTACCGAGGTATCACTGTATACTATTCTACAGCCTCGGGTCTGCGAGCATAGGACTAGTCTACTAGACCACAGAGAGAAGGTGGTGGCATCATGCAACCACTTCAGGTGTAATCTAGGGAGGGCTAGCCTCCTATGCCGGCAGCTCAGCCGGCAGGGGAATGTAATCACCCCGCCGACCGACTGCCGACAAAAGACTAAATACTCTGAGGTTCTGATCGAATCCCAAAACTTGCCGTCTGCTGTTAAGGGATAAGACAGAAAACTCTAGGCTAGCCATACCTGAATTCGAAATTCAAGGCCGGCGCAGAGAGTTGTAGCCTAAGGCTACTCTCAGAGGGAAGAGAGATTACCCATAAATCTCTATTCGAGACTTGTAACGGCTAATATAATTCCAGGAGATATCAATCTCCAATGAATGATAACCGATACACAAGGGTAACCGGGGAAATGTCAAAAATATATGTTGTCTAGGCTGGGTTACCTAGGCAAGGCAAGATCTCAGTTACCTAAAAGCACTAAAACTCTTGACATATACGATCGACACAGAAAAAGGGAAAATTATGCATATTAATATCTTTAAAATATAAAATGCCTAAATAACTTTCATAATAACAATTAACGGATTTTGAGCGAAGCGAAAAATCTATTTTTGGGTGAGATAGCCATGGCGTCCTGATGGAAGGTTCCTGTTTGGTAGCTTCCTTGGGTATAAGACTACTAAGATATTCCCAGAGAATTTAACCACAGGTTATCACAGAATTCTAACTTCTGGAGCGAGTATCTCAAAGGTTTCCCTTTAAGACATCGTAATACAACAGGGGACACGCATGTCTGGTCGTGCCACATAGCTATCTCCACCCCGAACAGAGTTAACGCTTCGGTGTGTAAGGGCTGAGAATAGCTGGGAGCCGTTCCACAGCTAATCTCACTCGTGGCTACTACTGATACTCGAGACGTAAACAAACGGACGCCATTGCTCTAATGACGTCACGAGCGTCTTTATCCTGGCGCCAGTTGCTGCCCATCACCATGATACAATTGTGTAGGGTGGGAACAAACTGACGAAGTAGTAGGGAGGGTCCATCAGGACGCCATGGCTATCTCACCCAAAAATAGATTTTTCGCTTCGCTCAAAATCCGTTTTTTGGGCTCAAGCCATGGCGTCCTGATGGAAGAGTACCAGAGAATCAATGTATCGTGGTAGATTTTCCCCCAGAGTTAAGTGCCTAGGCATTGACAAAATAGCAAAGTAATCTTAGATAAGAACCATAGGAACGAAGTATCCTGCCCCCCATTGGTAGGAAGTTCCCATGGGCTATGCCGACGTCAAAGTGGTATTGAAGGACTATTCATCTTGACAGAAGAGCTTTTTAAGAGCTTAGAGATGAAGCAGAATGTTTGATATTTGTATAGGAACATTCTGAGTAGGTCAGTGGTGGTTGGGCACTGTGTGTAGGATTCATCTCCTGATTATCAGAAGTAAGTATTCGAGTAGGAACCTTACTGAGACAAGGTGAATATAATTTAAGGATAGACATCTTAAATTCTTCATGACCATAAGAAAGGAGGAATAAATAAAACTATGACAGTATGTATTTCATAGTAAGTAGGAGCTGAAAGAGACGCATAAGTAATAAAATAGAAATTTTATTTCACAATGCAGAAATTAAATAATTTACAGCAAAAGTAAAGTTCATTTACAGTAATAATAATGTACATAGAAATAAAGGCTTGCTCTTGAATCTGAAAGGGAATTTCAGGATTAGTAGGTACTCGTTCTCGAGGAACGCAAGTCTTTAAATAACACATCATGCTCAAGGCATGCGGCACTTGTGTAACACTATGACATTTCACCTGGGATAAGAACAGTTATAAAAGCACTAAGTGTTTTTAGACATCACTATGAATCACTCGAGGGTCAACATAGGCACCCGAAGAGTTAGAGTCCCAAATAACTCACTGTTCTACGCAGAGTTAGGTGCAGGTTTCATAACACTACCTGCGGCTACCACAAAATGTTTGATTTCGTGCACTTGTTTCGCATAATGTTTAAAGAAAACTCGCGAGGACTTCCAGCCCGTAAAGTTTTTAAGGCTCTCAAAGTCCATGCTCTGAAAGAAGTTCAGAGAAGATGCCACTTTTCTAGGATCATGACCAGCGGGTGTACTGTTCGGATCCGCTCTGCGAATGAAGTAGGTGATTTTCGCTCTTAATTGTTTCAGTGACAGGTCGCTGCCCGATGTTTCTCCTTTGAAGAGTTGGCCTCCACCAAAGTTTGAAGTTCTGCGAAGATAGACCTTGAGGCTCTCTACTGGACATAGAGAGACATCTTCCTTCAGGGGGCATATTCTCCAAGGGCCCCATCTTTTGGTGGGTAATTCATTTTTGGCGAGAAACGTCGGATCAGGGGAGAGGGTCACTTCTCCTGAATCAGCAAACAGGATGTGTCCCTCTTCTCTTGATAATGCCACTATTTCGCTGACTCGAGCTCCCGAGGCGAGAGCAAATAAAAATATAACTTTCTGAGTCAGATCCTTGAGGGGGCATGAATCGTTGTCCAAGTTGGAGGCGAAATGGAGCACCTTGTCTAGTGACCAGGAGATCGGTTTCGGAGGGGGTGCTGGGCGTAGGCGAGCACATGCTTTCGGCAGTTTGTTAAAGATGTCGCTGGACAGATCAATTTGGAAAGCGTATAGAATTGGTCTAGTCAAAGCCGATTTGCAGGTCGAAATCGTATTGGCTGCTAATCCTTGTCCATGAAGGTGAATGAAGAAGGACATGCAGAAATCAATGGTGATTTCTTTAGGATTTTTTGCTTTAACAAAGGAGACCCATTTCTTCCAGGATGATTCATATTGCCGTCTCGTGGATACGGTCTTGTATTCCTCTAGGAAGTCTAGACTTTTCTTCGAGATCCCAAACCTCTTCTTTGCGGCAAGGGAGAGAAAATCATGAGATGAAGGTCCTTGATTTTCGATGATGAAGCGAAGACAGTCGACTTCTGTACTTGTTGAGAGAGAACTGGGCCCGGGAGAGGGATCAGCTTGGGCTGCAGCTCCAGGACCAGGGGGTACCAGTTGCTCCGGGGCCACTTGGGAGCCACTAGGGCCGCTGTCCCTTTGAAGGTTCTCAGTTTGGAGAGGACTTTCAACAGAAGGTTGGTGGGAGGGAACAGGTATATCTTGGACCATCTGTTCCAGTCCAGTGACATGGCGTCCACCGCTTCTGCCTTGGGGTCCTCGTACGGGGCTACGTACAGAGGAAGTTGATTGTTGTCGCTCGTTGCAAAGAGATCTATCTGAAGTTCTGGGACTTGATGAGAGATGAAGGAGAATGATCTTGCGTCTAGAGACCATTCCGACTCTATCGGGTTTGTCCGAGATAGAGCATCCGCTGTCACGTTGCGGAATCCTTGTAGGTGAACTGCAGACAGGTGCCACTTCTTCTTCTCCGCCAGACGGAAGATTGGGAGAAGCACCTGATTTATCTGGGGCGATCTTGAGCCTTGGCGATTGAGACAACGAACTACCACCGAGTTGTCTAGGGTTAGACGGATGTGGATCGAGGGCGGCGGGGATAGCTTCTTCAGAGTAAGAAGGACCGCCATGGCCTCCAAGATGTTTATGTGGAACGTCTTGAATAGTGGAGACCAGGTCCCTTGAGCTTGTTTCAGGTGGGAGTGACCTCCCCAGCCCTCCAGTGAGGCATCCGTGTGGATGTTGAGTGAAGGAGGAGGGTGTTGGAGAGGAATGGACCTTTTCAGGGCCATTGCTTCCGACCACGGCTTTAGGAGGCGTCGAAGTCTGTTTGGAAGCCGTCTCTTGAGGTCTCTTCGAGCGATGGATGCCGATCGTCTCCAGACTCCCGCGGCATCCTTTAGCTGTGCACGAAGCACTGGGTTTGTCACTGAGGCGAATTGTAGAGAGCCTAGAACTCGTTCCTGCTGTCGTCTTGAAATGCGTTTGGATTTCAGTAGTCGCTTGACAGACCCTGCTATTTCCTTCCTTTTCTTCTGGGGGATGGAAAGGCGGTGTGACTGAAGATTCCAGTGGATTCCCAGCCACTGAAACTTCTGAGCTGGAGAGAGGCGAGATTTCTTCTCGTTGATCTTGAATCCCAGGTGTTCTAGGTACTGGGTAACTTCGTCGCAAGACTTTGTACACTCTTCGGGCGATGGAGCCCAGACTAGCCAGTCGTCGAGGTAGGCCATCACCTGGACGTTTCTTAGGCGGAGCTGTTGTACTATGGCGTCTGCCAGCTTCGTGAAGATCCGAGGGGCCACATTGAGGCCGAATGGCATGGCCCGGAAGGCGTAGCTTTTCCTTTGGAGTCGAAATCCTAGGTAGGAGGAAGCGTGATGGTTCATTGGAATGTGCCAATAGGCATCCGCCAGGTCTATAGAGACCGTGTAGGAACCTTGAGGCAGAAGGGTCCTTATTTGTTGAAGCGTCAGCATCTTGAATTTGTTGTTCTCTATGAACTTGTTGAGGGGGGATAAGTCCAGAATGACTCTGAGCTTGTCTGAGTCCTTCTTGGGAACGCAAAACAGTCTCCCTTGGAACCTGGTGGACTTTACCTTCCTTATCACCTTCTTGTTCAAGAGGTCTAGAACATATTCTTCCAGAATGGGGGTCGATTGTTGGAAGAACCGCTGGAAGATTGGGGGTGGTTGCACCCAACTCCAGCCTAGACCGTTCTTGATGATGCTGTGTGCCCAAGGATCGAAGGTCCAACGATCCTGGAATTGGCGGAGTCTTCCTCCCACCGGAAGCACTTCATTGCTTCTGGTGTCCCGAGGACTTGTTGCCTCGGCCGCTAGCTCCCTTTCCTCCTCTACCTCTGGAGGGACGACGAGAGGCGTCTCTGCTTGCACCCCTGGACGAGCCTCTACCTCTGGCATGAAAGGTAGTGGATGGCTGTTCAAAGGCAGGGGTGAAGACCGGTGACTGTGACAACACCGGTTGGGGGACCAATTGAAAGGTCTGTTGTGGTTGGGCAACCACTTGGGAGGTAGCGGGTCCCGGAAACTGACGTCTTTGTTGACGTTGCTGGGGTTTCGGTTTCTGAGGTTTCCTCTTAGGCTGAGGTCCATCGTCCTGAGAGGTTTTCCTTTTCCTGGACATGCCCCACTTGTGGAGAAGGTTCCTATTCTCCGTGGCGGCTCTGTCCGTTATTTCCTTGACAAGGTCCGAAGGAAACAGGTGCTTTCCCCAGATGTTGGAGGAAATCAGCCTCCGGGGTTCGTGTTTCACGGTGGCACCGACAAACACGAATTCACGACAGGCTCTACGAGCCTTTATGAAATGGTACAAGTCCTTCATTACCGTCAGTAAGTGGGATTTGGCCAGTACCATGTAGTGATCGGGTACTGCTGTGTCACAGGCCATAACTTCAAGTTGGACTTGATGAGAAAGAGACGCTGCAAGCCTCTCCTTCGTGTCTTGTTCCCGGCGAAGGAGGTGATCATTGAGCTTAGGGAGGTCTTCATTAAACTGACGTCCGGCAACGTCAGGATCGAGCCTACCCACAACGAAAGTATGTTGGACATCTTTCCATTGTCTAGTGTCAGGGGGCGTTACGATGGAGAAGGGTCTGCACTCCTCCAGTGCAGGGCAGGGTTTCCCTTCTTCCGCCGCCTTAAGGCATGCAGCCAAGGCCTTTTCCAAAAATGGAAGAATCGCAGTGTCGGGAGCGACATAAGTAGGATGCTTCTTGCTCAAGGCAGGAAGCTTAGAGCAGGTAAAGCCCCTGCTCTTAAATGCGGAGGCTAGCATAGCCTGGGCCTTTGCGAGATCGAACACTATCTCTTCCTTAGGTTCGGTCTCCTCCTTCGAGGCAGGTTCAGAACGAAGCCGGACGTAACAGTCCGGGTAGGCCTCGAAGCTTGGGAAGAATTCCACATCTTCCAACGGGACCGTGCCGATTTTGTCACTAACAAAGATCCTGCCGGTCGCAATAACCATATGCTCTGCATACCTCCACGGGTTGGCATGAGAGCAAGCTGGGAGATCCTTAACCGAGATCTTCTTCGGTTCTCTGGATCCAATCATAGACCTGATGGACTCCTGGTTCTCCTTCAGTCTGTCGTCCATGACAGCTCTAATCAGTCGGATCAGTTCTTGTGTAGAGGAAGAAGGATCCGGGGTCGAGGAGGTAGACGGAATGGACACATCCGTCGGTGTAGGAGTAGGCGGAGGGATGGACGAGGGAGTAGCTCCAATCTCCGACTCGGTGTATTCCACCTTGTCTTCGTCCTCTTCGGCTCCTTGAGCCATAAGCGTCTTCTCCGTGTCTTCCGAGACGTCAGAGATCTGTTCATCCTCTTCGGAATCTAGGCGACACTCGTGCATGGACTGAGCCATGACCACATCAGGTTCCACCGTAATTTGGACAGTGGGGATTGCTTCCTTTGGAACCACTGAATCAGGGGAGGCCTTAGGGAACAGCAGGGACCTCAGTTCTTCGGTGGCCAGGTACGGTCCAGTGGCATTCCTCTGAAAACCACGCACCCACTTGCGCAGTTTCTCACGAGCAATGTCTCTAACCTCCGCTGAGGGAGGGTTATGGAAGGCCTCAACTAGGTAGGCCTGGCAGACCGTACAATCCAGTGGATTCCAGAACTTCCAATCCCCTCTCTTGTCTGAGCAAGGGGCGTGAGTCCTGCACGCCGTATGTCCGTAAAACTGGGAGCGTTTCACGGCACAGTATGCGAAATCGCACTTCATCTGCTCCTCCTGTGGAAGAAAGAGAAAATGAGTATGGGGGAGTCATAGGAATGGCTCTTAAATTAAGTTAATATTAATCATTAATTTTAACTTATATAAGGTGTGATGCATAGAGAGTGAAACAGTAAAGGAGAACACGCTCCATGCATCTCGCCCGGCTGGTTACCATAGGCTTGGTCCTGGGATAATCCAAATGACCGAGATCATTGGATATAGTTTCCTAGGATTCCCATTATATTGGAACTCCATGGAAAGCCAAGGACAAGGTTGGGATCGAATTCATTCGGTTCCCAGATAAGAGCCAGAAGGTCTCATTAAGGGTAACTGCTTCTGGCAACCAGCCGTGCTAAGATGCACATAGCATGCTGGAAATAGAAGAATGCAAAGAGACAGCATGATCACTAATAGAGCAGTACTAGGTACTGATCTTAGAAGCAAAGCAGCTTATCTATTTGCCAGGTAGGGCTATCTTAGTCTTATGATAGCTACAGAGAGGGGGTGCAAGTATTCTTGACGCCTCCGGGGTATCCGGCAAGCCGCCGGCACGCCGGAGCTCGCTCCAGCATAGATTCTGGCATTAGAACAGACAATTTTCAAAAGTCAGTTAGATACCAGGATGGCGGCCGCCGGCACAACGGCGGCACGCCGGCAGGGAGCGGCGGCTCCGGCAGCCGGAGGATGCCGGATTGGTGACTGGGGTAAGGATGGTACAGGTAGTATCGGGTTGCCGGCAGTATATGCCGGCACTCCGGAGATCGACCGGCAAGCGGACGATTAGATAGGAGTAGGAGAGCCGCCGGTAGTAGCCGGCGGCAGCCGGCAGTCCCTCGGAACACGGGGGGCTGGCGGCAAGGGTAGGGAAGTCACCAAGAGGCAGGTATTGCCGGCATAAGAGGCGGCAAGAGACCGGCACCCAGATAGATAGAGAGACAGGGGGAGGGGGGGAAAGATGCAGGAAGTACCTTCAGGGTTCCAGACATCCCTCCCCCTCCCTGAGGGGGTGTACCCATGATAGAGACAGGCTCTATCATCCATATGCAGGGGTCACTAGGGACCGGGAGCAGGTAGCCCAAGGGAGGACTAGGGAACACCCAAGATGGGGGGGGGGGAGACTCCCTTATGCAGAGCTACACTAGGAACTAACCTTATAGGACACTATGAAGGTATATGTACCAGAGCGGACTGCACAAGGAAGCTCGGGTAGCCCTACTCATCCACCCTAAGGAGGAGTTGTAGGACAGGGGACAGATGAGTATAAACTAACCTAAGCATAGGCTAGGCTATACAAGAGATAGGTGGGGAGGGAGAAGAGAGGGGTCTTCCCAGGAAGGGATTCTGTACCAGAGCGGCCACAAAGGGAAGGGAGGACACTCCCTAACCTAAGATTAGGCTGATCGGCTAAAACGGTGCAAGAGTACAGTTTCAGCATGGAACAGAGAAACCTTCCTAACCCGACCTAGATCAGGGCTAAAAGTCCTGAACTAGGCAAGGAAGAAGACGTATCGCTATCGCAGGAAAGTCGCAGACTATCCTAGCCATAGAGGTAGGCTAGCCTAACCTCACTCTCAGACGCAATCCTAAAGGGGGTTCATTCCTTTAGGGAGGACTGAGAGGCGATAAAATACTCTATTAGACAATGAATCCCTTTACTCAGAAAAGGGATCAAGGCTAATTAGAGGGAATGCCAAGGCAGGGGATGAAGGAAGCATATAGGGGTCCTAAGGTTAGGTTAGGCTAGTAAGAATCACTGACTAGCCTATCCCCTATATGGTCCCTGAAGGCGAAAACATTTGCATCACTAGTCAAAAGTATTGTAAAATAATAATGCCACTATCTTCATAACTTAGTCTAGGATCACTGATAAATCATGCATGAACACTTGTATATAGGCTCCTGGCCTGGGGGCTATAGTAGCCGACTGGTATGAGGTCAATCGATGACCGATAAAAAGCGTCTAAACACGAAATAAAAGTTCCTAGCTATGAAGACTAAATAAACTAATGTATTCGATTAGTATATAAGGCCGGAAGCGTTGTTGTGGCTAACTAAATAAGACATGCAACAACAACGACGCCATAAAATGGCGGGTCCGGTAGAGGCACAGCTCTGCCACAAAACATCAATTATTTCGCAAAATAATATTTACTTTACGGCCAGAGCTTAATTAAACAATACTGGAACCTTGTACTCAACTTTCCAGAAGAAGGCGAGGCTGAAGGTAACGACATAGCGAAGATGCAAAACGATAAAGTTCACACAAGGGAAAATCCGTCTCAGTAGGGCAGCTACTAAACAAAGGATAAAGACGCTCGTGACGTCATTAGAGCAATGGCGTCCGTTTGTTTACGTCTCGAGTATCAGTAGTAGCCACGAGTGAGATTAGCTGTGGAACGGCTCCCAGCTATTCTCAGCCCTTACACACCGAAGCGTTAACTCTGTTCGGGGTGGAGATAGCTATGTGGCACGACCAGACATGCGTGTCCCCTGTTGTATTACGATGTCTTAAAGGGAAACCTTTGAGATACTCGCTCCAGAAGTTAGAATTCTGTGATAACCTGTGGTTAAATTCTCTGGGAATATCTTAGTAGTCTTATACCCAAGGAAGCTACCAAACAGGAACCTTCCATCAGGACGCCATGGCTTGAGCCCAAAAAATGCTATTTAAACCGGAAATGTCGTTCTGCTAACTAAATAACACATGCCCAATGAACGACGGCGCCTATAGCGACACCGGTGACCGGCGTAGATCCAAACACAATAATTACACTAATTTCATTGTGAGGCTGGAACTAAAATACATATTGTAAAGAATGAATACTCAACTTTCTAGATGGAGAAAGAAGCCGTAGAAAGCATAAAGATTCCTAGAAATCGATCGAAAATGTCAGATCAACAAGGAACACCACCATAGCGAAGCGCTACAAATATAAGAATGACCGCCAGAGGGAGTTGGTGCGGTTGTGATACGATAGTAGTAGGGGAACCAGGGTAACCTCTAATGCGGCTACCCTTCTAATTCTATCACGTATCCCCCTCGAAGCGTAAAGGCTATTCGGGGTGCAGATTGCCATGTGGCGTGTCAAGAATACGTCCCCTGATTATATACGATACCCTTAAGAGTAAATCTTAAGGGTACTCGTGCCAGAAGTTAGAATTCTGTGAAACCTTTGGTTTGATTCTCTGAGAATATCACTGTAGTCATATATACCCTTGGGAAGTTACTAAAGGAACCTTCCATCAGGACGTCATGGCTTGAGCCCCAAAACAAGGTTATAGGTTAGAGGAAGTAGTACCTTCTCCAAGTACGGCGCCGGAGGCAACGTACGGACCCAGGGAACAACAATCCTCATATTGGGTCTGTACCTATTTAGGTAACAATCTGCTAAGATTGATTTGCTTCGCCAGAATGTCACTTCCAAAATCGTTTTTATAGACTTGTTGTGTCTATAAGCCATCAAAGTTGCCACAACTTTTACTTTGTGTGCTTTGACTTTGAGGAATGGGAAGCTTTTCTCATCACAACTCTGGTGAGCTTCTCATATTAAATCCTTGATAAAGAATGCCAGTGTATTTTTTGACAAGGGTAGCGAAGGCTTCTTTACTTAGCACCAGAGGTCCTCTGCAGATAAAATTTTTTAGGGCTCTTACTGGACAAAGGCCTCTCTCCTTTTCCCGTCCTACTAAATGAGATAACCCTGGAAAGGTAAAGGATCTGGGCCATGGTTGCGAAGGATTCTAGTTCTTGGGGAGAAAACCTTGTCGTAAAGAGCAGATTGCATTCTCTCCATTGAAGCCCATGTTTTTGCTAATGGCTCGCAATTCTTCTATTCTCTTGGCTGTCGCTAACGCAACCAGGAATAGGCTCTTCTTAGTTAGATCCTTCCATGGAGCCTTGTCAAGAGGTTTAAACCTGCTCGTGGTTAAAAACATCAGGACTACATCCAAATTCCAAGATGGGGTTGGGTTGTCCTTCCTCTTAAGCGGTCTCAAAGGATCTTATAAGGTCCGAGAGATCCTTGTCTCCTGACACGTCAATATGTCTGTGACTGAAGACGGAGGCTAGCATGCTGCGGTATCCCTTGATGGTTGATACTGCTAGTTCCTTTGTGTTGTTAAATGTAGCAGAAAATCTGCTAATTGAGTTAAAGAGGTATTGGAAGAGGAAATGTTATTAACTCTGCACCATTCTCTGAACACGTCCCACTAGATTGGTACTTCTTGATTGTGGACGCTCTCCTTGCTCCCACGATTGTTCTTGCAGCTTTCCTCGAAAAGCCCTTCGCTCTTGCCAGTTTTTCCGTATAGTTGAAAGGCGGTTAGATGAGAGCGAGGAGATTTAAAGGTATCTCTCTATATGTGCCTGTCTGAGAATTTCATTCCGACTGGGAAACAACCTAGGGGTGTCTACTAGCCACTCCATCACTTCTGTGATCCAGGGTCTCATGGGCCAAAAAACAGAGCTATCATGGTCATGCAGGCGTTGTTTGACTCCCTGAACTTCTTCATGACTCTGTCTAGGATCCTGAATGAGGGGAAAGGCATACGTGTCTAGTCCTTCCCACTCCATGAGGAAGGCGTCCACTGCCATTGCTTCCTGGTCTGGAACTGGAAAGCAGTAACCAGGTAACCTCTTGTTCTCTTCGTCGCAGAGAGGCCTATTGACGGTTCTCCCCACAGATTCCAAAGCCTGCTGCACACCTCATGAAGCAGGGTCTATTCTGTCGTGAGAACCTGTCTTCCTCTGCTGAGAAGATCCGCTCTGACAATCTTCTCTCCCTCTATGAAGCGGGTTATCAGAGATATATTGTTCGCTTTTGCCCACAGCAGGAGATCTTGCAGCCTCGTAAAGGGAATCCAAACCAGTGCCTCCCTGTTTTCTGATGTAGGCCAACGCTATGGTGTTGTATGCTTTGACCTGTACTAACTTGTTTTGGACCTCTCTTGGAAGTGTATTAGCGCTAGAAGCATGGTCACCAGTTCCTTCACGTTTATGTGCTATTTCTTCTGATGGTCTTCCCATAAACCCGAGATCTCGCCCTTCCCCAGTGTTGTATCCCACCCCAGGTCTGATGCGTCTAAATACAACACTAGGTCGGGGTTCTTCTGATGAAGCTTGAAGCCTTCTAGTAACTTGTTGTGGTAGTCCCACCAACTCCCCTGATTCCTGATTCCCAGAGGGATTGGAATCCATTTCTCTAGGTCTTGTTCTCTTGTCCAATAACTAGACAGATGGAACTGAAGTGGACGTAGATGTAGTCACTTGCAGATCCTCCAGACTCTTTCCTACAACCTGGCTCTGATTAGCCAGTCGTCCAGGTACATCGAAATTTGTACCCCTTCCGGATGTAACCAGAGAGCCACGTTTGATACCCCTCGTGTGAAAACGCAAGGGGCCGTGCTTACTCCAAACAAAAGTGCTCTGAATTGAAAAGTTGTAGCGTGATGTACAAATTTCAGATATTTCCTGTAGTTCGGGTGAATTGAGACAAGAAAAGACGCGTCCTTCTATCGACACCATCCAGTCACCTAGTCTGGTGTCTGCTAGGACTGACGCAGTTATGTCCATAGCAAACGTGACTTTGCTCACGAACTGGTGGACTTATGTACAGAATGGGTTTCCAATCCCCTGAGTTTTTGGGTACCAGAAAAAGTCTGTTTTAAAATCCCTCTTATACCACTTCTATTGCTGCTTTTGACAACATCTGGTTTACCTGCTCTTGAAGAGCTGCTGCCAGTAGTGGGATACTTGTGTCTAGAGGTTGAGTTCACTTTTTTGGTTTCAGTTGCTGTTTGGGGTTACGAGGTTGCCCTCCAGCAGCCATGCTCTGTCCTCTTCTAGAAAGGCTCTCCCATGAAAGGGCTGGTGCATGGGAGGAGCTTCCTTCTCCTTGCTGGCTAAAAAGTTAGCCGGAAGAACTTTCCTCGCAGTCCTTGTAATCAGATCTTGCGTTGCTTGTGCTTGCGTTGCTTGTGCGCAAGAGCTGATGATAAGTCCTTCATTAGCTCTGAAGGGAAGAGGTATTTGGTCAAGGGAGCATACAAGAGCTCTGCTCTCTGAGCGAGAGTCAATCCTGACGACAGTTAAGAAACAGCATAGCTCTTTCTTAATAATACCTGCTGTGAAAAAGGGCTGTGAGTTCGACCGACCCGTCCCTCGCGGCTTTATCGAGACAGGCAATAAGGTGCATCTGCGTCTCGTTCTTATCGTCTGTGACGTCTGCGAGGACTCCTTGATTCCAGTCCGTCAAGCTGAAGACCTCGATTGTTCTGAAGATGCCCTTCAGCAAGTGCTCCATCTCCGACGTGGACCACATCACCTTAGCCTTAGTCATTTGGAGAAGTCTCCCTGGGAGGAGGCAGGAACTTCCAAACCGAGAACCTCCCAGTCTCGTACCACACACTGGATCTAGAAGCCAATCTCGTAGGGGGGAATAAAAAGGTTGTCCTTCCTTGTTCCTTCTTGAGAATCCAATTGTTCAGAGTCAAAAAAGCCTTCTAGACCGATCTGGCTAACACTGAAAAGTCTGCCAGAACTGCAAGTAATCTTTTATGATCTGCTGCGTGAAAAGTTTCCTACGTTTCCTCCTCTGAGATCTCCTATAAAGGGTTAGCGATCTCCGATGTAGAACGAGTGGGAGAAAACACATGCTTCGTCTTGCCTGCTTGCGTCCAGCATGCTCTGAGGGAGCGTCATGCATGCGTCCAGCCTGCTGCGAGGAAGCGTCATGCTTGCTTGCGTCCTGCATGTGTCCCGCATGCTGCGAGGGAGTGTCATGCTTGTGTGTGTCATGCATGCGTCCAGCATGCTGCGAGGGAGCGTCCAGCATGCTGCAAGGGAGCATCATGCTTGCGTGTGTCCAGCATGCTGCGAGGGCGCATCATGCTTGCGTGCGTCCAGCATGCTGCTGCTGTTGCGAGCTTCCTCTGTTTGCGACTTGTAAACGTCAACGGGTACATAATAGACCGTTGAAGCTCTGACAGGCATGCTGCTTGCGGTGCGTCCTGCATGCGTCCAGCCTCCTCTATGACGTTCGCTATCTTGACGCGGGGAAGCGTCCTGCTCGCGTGCGTCCAGCATGCTGTGGGGGAGCGTCAAGATCCTTGCCACCTCCCATAACATGTCCAGATCGCTGCAAGGGAGCGTCCATGAGCGCTGCAGCTCGCGTACGTCCTTGCCGCGAGTTCGCGCTCGGAACTATGACTATCGCGATCTCGACTCTCAGTTCCATGAAGATCAACTCTCTTCTTGTCTAGCAGGAAGGGAAAAACGTAAAACGCCAGCCTCGTCTGGGAGCTGCGTCATCCGACGGCGAGGATAATACTTTTACCTCGCCTTTCCAATGGCGAGGGTGAACGTCCTGGGAAGCGTCAACAGGCACGCTCGAGGGGATGACTGCTCGGGGCTAACGCCTCTCGCCTGCCTTCGCCTATCGACATTCCTTCTCCCAGGGGATGGGGAGCATGGAAGAGGTCTAGGGCTAGGAGAACGACAGGTCCGAGCAGCCGTACCCTTCACTGCACTGCGTCATGCTTGCATGCCACTGAACACTAGCACTTTTAACTATTTCACATCAGACCATAATTAGACCTGCCTGTTGCGAGAGATTATACTCTTTCGCCAAGGGCTAGAATGAAAATTCAATAGGCTATATGATTAATATTAGTATTCTCAATATCGAAAAATTAAATAATACAAAGTATTGTGAAACTGTAACGATCATCAAGAGTATTACGTAGTGTAAATTGACTGTACGCCAGTGAAATCTCTATAATAAATCGATGATTAACTAAAGGAAGTATAATAATAAGGACAAATATTTACTTAAAAAATAATATATTTCCCTACATTATAAAAATTAAAATACTTATGCTTACTAAGTTAGTATTTTCTTTACATTTCTTGCAAGAAAAAGAAAAGAATTTACATATTTGCAAGTCAATTACATAGTTTACGTTACATGATTTGCGACGTCATAGTGCTGGCGGAATGATTTCCTTCAAGGCATTCTGCTAAGAGTTAACGTCACATGATTTTGACATCATAGTGTGGAGAAAAGATTTCCTTCCACCATCATGTCTTTAAGAGTTGTTTGTTAGTTTTTAAAGTAGGGGGAAAAATTCCTTGATCCTATCCCTTTCAAGCTTACGAACATAGCGATCATATTCCAAAAGAAAAAATACACGCATGCCCTCTGCATTTTACATACTGTGTGGGGATCAAGGGCAGCTTTTGGAAGCCAGTCTTGCCCCCCTACACACAAAATCTAACAACAGAGGAGCAATCTTGAAAATCAATTTAAATTAAACTGTCCAAGTTGGACCAACAAAAAAACTATCTTATTTGTGTGAAAAAGAAAGGAAAATCCAATATCAGCAGAAGCCATAAAAAACAAAGCAATGGATACTTCACCAATTTGTAGTTAAAGCAAACCCAAACAAAGTAGAGCGAATTTCCGACGTGTTGCTCGAACGACGGCAGGGAATTTCTGAGGACTTATGGGAATGGTTCCATTTACCTAGTTAGAGGGCACACAGGTATGACCACCTGCTCACATGTCGGTGATTGCCGCGAAATATGAATTTCTGCCGTGCGCGCGATGAATCGGCGGGATTAAGCTATATATATATGTAACTACCAGGGAAGTTACATATTTAAAAATGAATGTTCTCTTTTGTCAATTTTCTTCATATCTAGTCCCTTTAATAATCAAGAAAGTTTTTAAGGTAGTTTGAATAGTCACTCTTCACAAACTTCATTTTATTAGATATGCGCATTGGGGTTTCATGTACAGTATAGTCTAAATGGAACATGGCTCTCCAAGTCTTTTATTCTTGTTGATTTGTTAGACCCAGCTGTCCACAAAGTAATTCAGCAAGCTTATTAACTACAGGGTGACTTCATTTTCTGTTCACTTCCAAAAAAAGAAAGGTGTCCAGTTTTAAATGGTAGAAAATGCCGAGGCCTTAAATTTTTAGTACCCTGAGTGTTCCTCCTACTAAAATGACTTGGCTAGCAGATGCTGTTTATTGAAGCTGGTTTTTGTATTACTACTTGTGGCCAGCAGGGAAGAATAATGAAAAAGTTAGTATTAATTTTTGTGGAAGCTCTAACCCCAGCACAGGGTTTCTGCAGCTTCCGCAAAGACCAGGAATATTATCTTGAATAGTAGACAATTGATAGGTAATAACGAAAGTATGTGCTGAGGAAATGGAATCCTATTATATGAACTATGAATGCTGCATGCTTATAAGAAGCTTATGCTTTATAACTCAAATTAAGAGTAGATGACAGAAAACAAGTAGAATAATAAACACAAAAAATGAGGAATGTTATAAACAAAATTCCCTCTGAGTTGGCATTACAGTGCATCTTAATACCTTCCCATGGGGGGGTTAGAGTGGCAGTTTTTGCATCCTTGGTTTAAATCCTTAGCAGTCTGTGCTTGATGTTATTGAAGTATATGTGAAGTTTGATTCTTGTTTTCTAATCATGTAGCCCATATATCGCAATGTACTGTACTTACATTGTTATTCCAAATTCTTTTCATTTGGGAGTTTTGATGTTCCTTTTTATCCGGAGCTATCTCGTATTGTTTGATTGTTCAATAGTAATGTGACTCCATACATTCCCATTGTTCAATTTGACTGTCTCCATGTTCTGTAAGAAAGGAATTTGTAGTTATGGGGACATATGGATAACCAGTTGAATATACAAGTAGTATCTCTCCTTTCCAAATTTGGTCATTCAATAAAATCTTACAGTACTTATTTTGATGTATGATCAGAATAATGTTGCTTGGCTTCTGGGGTCACATTGTCTGAGGATATGATTAATTTGTTTATGGAATTTTGACCATATGACCCAGCACCTAAGGCTATGAAAGTAATTTCCTGAGTATCTTGAATTCTGTAGCATAATGAAGTTAATGACAAAATTCTAAAATAGGTTTTCCCACTTTAAACTACTCATTTTACAGTTCAATCATTAAAGTATAAGAATTACCTGTACTCACTGTATTCTTATAAAATAATGTACAGTACTGTACTCAATTGTTAGTTCATTCCATCAACTCTCAAAGCAGATTTCAGAAATATAACCTAAAAGCTGTGGTTCACTGGCCCTTCAAACTCTTCTTCCACCCAGTTTCCATAGGATTTTTTGTAGTGCCTTCAGCCTTAATTAGCAGAGCTCTTCATAAGAAAGGCTATAAGGAGATTATCTCTGAAGATTATACTTAGCCGCAAAGGAAAGTCTGGTGCTATTCTTCCCATCTACAAGAAGCTCAGCCTATGAGTTGGGTCAGCTTCGCTTCATAGAATGTCATAATTAAGGATTTTACTTGTTAAGACTATAAAGTCCAAAGATAAACTTTTTCCAAATCATGAGAAGTATTGCTATCGAAGAACCTACTGCTACAATAAAGATCATATATAGTACTGTATATCATATCCAAGATGCATAGATTATAAACTTGAGGGCTTTTCCCTACAGTAGTAATTTTGACCTTGACTACACACAAGTCCATTTACATGCTATTCTCTGTATGCCTTTTAGGGTTCAGGTTTCAACTATTTGCAGTGTCATGGAGACTCAAAACTCTCTAAGAAGAGGCTGACCAACTTTGCAAAAAGTCAGCCTTTTTTTATTTATATATGATATATACCCAGTATATGGTATATTTGATATGTTTTGTCCATATTATTTCATAGGTATCCCAGTACCATACGATTCAAGGATTCTATTGACATCTAGCAAAGTTATTACTCTGTTGTTCAAGTAAGAGTTCCTGGCCATATTATTGGGTGCGGGGCTGTGTATCTGAGGGAAAGGTTAAACACAACATTTATCTTAAATGCTCAAACACCAGTGAATAATTGAATATTATGCCATAAATATGGAGTCTTAGTGCAGTATGAGAAATTCACTGAAAATTTAATTCCATTTAGACCATGAGATTAACTTTTACAAATTAAAAACTGTAGCTAATTACCTAGTAATGCATAGAACAGTTGGGGATGGTGGAGAAGGATTGGACTGGATTGGTAACAGGAAATTATCTGACCTAGAGTATGCTAAGGATGCTACCCATATAAGCAGAACACCACAGGACTAGCAAAGCTTGCTTACCAGAATGCATGAAATATAATATGGGGTTGGGCTCAAGATAAATAAAAGAAAGAGAGATGATGAGAACGGAATATGTAATGGAAGATGAAATATCATTGGAAGGAGAACATATTAATAAGGTGGAATCATTTAAATATTTAGGAACTATGATCTCTAATGCAGGATCTTTTAGAATTCAAGATTAATGAAAGATTAAAAAAACAAATCAGACAATGACTAGGTTGAGTAAAATTTGGAAATTAAATTGCCTGAAATTACATATAAAAATCAGACTATATATCAGTTTAGTGAGATCAGTGTTACTGTATGGACATGAGTAAAGATATGACAATGAAACTATGAAACTATATTCAACAGTTTTTGTAGATTTGAGAACGAAATCCTCACAAGAATATTCATGGTTAAATGGGAAGATATGATTAGAAATGAAACTATAAGAGATACTACTTGAGTGCCATATGTGGATGAGATCATGGTGAGTGGTAGATGGAGATGGTTTGGTTACGCTCTTTGCACTCCCCAAAAGAGGTTAGTTCACCAAACTTTCAACTGGGCTCCACAAGGTACTAGAAGAGTTGAAAGACCCAGGCCTACATAGCTGAGAACTATGACTCGTGAAGTAGATGATGAATGGAAAAGTACAGCCTTAAAAGCTCAAGATAGAGATGACCCTTTGCGTCAATAGGCATGGTAGGAGATGGTGATGATGAACCCATTACTATCACATTCAAAATATCCACTGGTAATAATGGACATGATACAGTTATGTAAAGTACCTCCTAGATTACGATCCCTGTTACACTCAACATTATTGAACATGGGACGTGTGTGCTCAACTTGCCCCCACTGAGGGTGGAGGCATGCTTAGCGTTAGTATGCTTTCCACACCCCTTCTACTGGGATTCATATGCTCCCCACCAAGGTTAGAAAAGTCGTGTTAACATGTCTCCCACGTCCTTCTTTGTGGACTAACTGACCTCTCTTGAGTCTGCAGTAGTAATACATGCTCTTCCCCCCCCCCCCATCATGCTCTCAACCCATGAGAGGATGGGAACTATGTGCATGTCTCGCCCTTTCGTACACGCGACCCAGATATGCCATAGATGCCTGCAATTGAGAAGAGCGCTTCTCACTGAGCTGCCGAGCAACATTTCTCTTAACACACATGCAAGTATGGCTGCGCGCAAACACCTTAGTACGTTGACACTCCTTAGATTCACGTGTCTCCACTAGACAACCCCTTCTCGCTTGAGCCTACTGTGGCAAAGCAAGCTCAGTCAGTAAGGGGTTTAAAACAGGTATACTGCCACACATGCTTAGTATACGAGTGGATCAACTCGCCTATCTCCACTAGACAACTCCTCGCCTTGCCCGTTGTGATAGCGTGCTACCTCCCTCAAACGCTCAGTCTGTTAGGGGATATGGAACAAGTGGGTGACTTTGCAAACTCAGGATTAACTCGCCTGTCTTCCTAGATAACCCCTCCTCTCCTGAGGCAGTTGGAGTAACATACACTGAACCCTCCCTCACGTGCCCAGTTCTGTTAGGGGTTTGGAACCGGTGGTTTACCATGCACGCCTTTCAAAAATGCAACTCAACACTTGGCGAAGCGCATCGCCCATAGACGTGCCTCACAAAATCCAAGATGCACCCCCTAGAGCGTTCAGGAGGGAGTATAATGAGGAGTTATTTTCCATGGGAAACCTTAACAACTGCAAGACCTGGAGTATGCTAGTCCCCAACTGCATTCATAATTATGACCTGCAGGTTAGACCTGGCTGACTATTAGAGGTGTGGCCTTCAATGGCCATTACTTCTTCTAGGGGACCCTCATCCTTGAACCCATCACGGTTCAAGATCACCCAGAGTATTATCTCCCGGCGACAAAATTAGGGTTGATCTAAACCCACCTCTCGCCTTGGAATCAGTTACAAAAGTCATTGGACTTCTTTGGAAAGAAATAGATTCTGTTCAGATACCAAGTTCCCTGACACCTCAGAGGGTAGTAGGATCTTCAGTCAGGCCCGATGAATGGCGCTTTTTGCAGACCAGAAGGAATTCTTGAGCTTTCGGGAAGATCATGATTCGGGACCCAGATCTGATTCCAGATGTGTACTGAGAACAGTCCTCAACCTTCGAAGGGAGAGTGTGAGACATTTTTGTATATCTACCCTGTCCCACACTGGCGGGTCGCTCTCCAAAATATACCTCCAGAACATCTGTGCAGTATTACACTCACATACTCGATTATTGTAGGAGCGATGTCAGGCAAGATCTGGTGAAGCACCCATCTTTCCAGATTCACAGAGTAGAGTGGATGAAGAAGCATGCCAGAGCTCATCTTCACAGCATGGAACATTTAGTTGACGCTACTGGAATGTGTAAACTGCTGTACGATCATCTCTTCATACCCTGAGTTCCAAAAGAAAAGATTCAAAAGACCGGAACAGCCCTCGTTGAAGGTTAACAACAAGTTGGTAAAAGAGTTGTTGTCCCCTTTTGAGATGTAGCTTCAAGAAATTATGAAATATACTCTTTTTGATGACAAGAGTTGGTAAGTCTCATGGGTTCCCCTCTTTCTCCACATCCTCTCTCATCTCCCTCATCGGTCCAAGGACGAGGTTTGAATCCCCGGTGGTTCCTCAGTAATAAATCTACCACAAAGTCATGGGATAGTATGCCTTACCAGAACAGGGATGAATAAGAATGCAACAGGAGCAATTGCCAAAGGATTGGAGTTGCTGCTGAAGTGGCTCAAGATTCTGTTTGCTAGGTGGGATCCTTGTACTTCCTTATCCTCAGACACATAGTCAGTCAGCTAACTCTTTTATAAGTCACATGTACTGTTTCTCTCCCCATGGAAGAGACAGTGGTACCCTATCCTTCACCAAGGACAAAAGAAAAGACAGCGAGATGTCACACTACTTAACTTTCCCCTCAACCCTATTGGAATGAAATTGGCTCTTGATTGTAGGTCAGTTAGAGATCACACGCTTTTATGGTAGCCACATCTTCCCAGTTCATGTCTCTTCTCCCTCTAATGGGAGCGTGATTGATTGATTGACAGAAAACTTTCAATCAATCAATCAATCACGCTCCCATTAGAGGGAGAAGAGACATGCTACTAGGTGTTAGTGCAATCGTAAAGAAGTGTCATTACACTTGCGCGATCACAAGCCACAACTGCATCTGTTCAGCTCATCATCTATGCCTGCTAGTGACCCATCGCACGTCTTCTCACCTCTACTCACGATTGATCGCACACCCTCTCACCTGCTTGGTAGAGCGCTCTCATAGCAGAGCACCTCCACGAACACTTCCATTTGGGCTTAGCAAGTGGGGCGTCATCTTAGAGCAGTCACATGTGGGTGCTTTCGTATATACAGTATTTATACACAACGTCCCTCACAGCTCAACTTGCAAGCTAAAGCTTTTGTTGCGCACTCCCAGTTACTCCCAGATTTACGTGGGACAAAGAATTAGGATGTGCAATTACAACTTCGGCGCTTCAAGACACTCCACGGGCTGTTGCTGAACATAGGGGAAATGACAAATCCCCAGGCTTTTTCAGTCGAAGCTCTTATGGAGAAGACATCTAGAATCCGTTCGAACGTCGCAAAGGAAGTATGAGGAGCCACTCCTACAATACCTAGGGTTAAGATATGGGCCGACAAGGAGCATTGATGCCATATCAACGGGTTGGAGCATCGAGGGCCCTTCCTCGCGTTCCAACGCATTTACAGTATGCTCTTGAACCGGGCACTCATAGGTGCCGATGAGCAACAACCGAGTTACATGTATAATCAGAAAGGGTCGTATGATTTCTCTGAAGCCTTGCCAGTTAACAATATTAGTTTGTAAGTAGGCAGAGCTCTGACTGTCACCTCTACTCCATGCAAAGAAGAGTATTGCGACAGTCGAGCTGAGTAGGGAGGTGTAGATCATTGGATCAGAATGATCTTTGCTTCCTCAGATAGTGAACAGGAGGAAGAGAAATAAGATAAAATTGAGTGCCCAAGTGTATCCTCAAGCAAGAGAACTATAACCCAAAACAGTGGAAGACCATGGTACAGAGGCTATGGCACTACCCAAGACTAGAGAACAATGGTTTGATTTTGGAGTGTCTTTCTCCTAGAAGAGCTGCTTACCATAGCTAAACAGTCTCTTCTACCCTTACCAAAAGGAAAGTGGCCACTGAACATTGCAGTAACCCCTTGGGTGAAAAAGAAATGTTTGGTAATCTCAGTGTTGTCAGGTGTAAGAGGACAGAGGAGAATATGTAAAGATTAGGCCAGACTATTCGGTGTGTGTGTAGGCAAAGGGAAAATGAACAGTAACCAGAGAGAAGGATCCAATGCATTACTGTCTGGCCAGTCAATGGACCCCATAACTCTCTAGCAGTAGTATTTCAATGGGGGCTGGTGCCCTGGCCAACCTACTACCTATAAATTCCACAGTTCTACCTAATAAGAGTATTTGAACGAAGTCTGGTCCACTCTCATTCTCAATTGACTCTAGTAGGTAGTAGGTTGGCCAGGACACCAGCCGCCCGTCGAAATACTACCGCTAGAGAGTTATGGGGGTCCTTTGACTTGCCAGACAGTACTACATAGGACCCTTCTCTCTAGTTACGATTCTTTTCTATGCCTATACAGACATCGAATGTCCTATTCTTTACAGATTCTCCTCTCTCCTCATGCACCTGACAACACTGAGATTACTAAACCTTTTTTCTTCACCCAAGGGGTTAACTACTGCCCTGTAATTGTTCAGTGGCTACTTTGCTCTTGGTAAGGGTAGAAGAGACTCTTTAGCTGTGGTAAGCAGCTCTTCTAGGAGAAGGACACTCCAAAATCAAACCAGTGTTCTCTAGTCTTGGGTAGTGCCATAGCCTTTGTACCATGGTCTTCCACTGTCTTGGGTTAGAGTTCTCTTGCTTGAGGGTACACTCGGGCACACTATTCTATCTAATTTCTCTCTTTCTTGTTTTGTTATAATTTTTATAGTTTATATAGGAAATATTTATTTTAATGCTGTTGCTATTCTTAAAATATTTTATTTTTCCTTTTTTCCTTTCCTCACTGAGCTATTTTCCCTGTTGGGGCCCCTAGGCTTATAGCATCCTGCTTTTCCAACTAGGGTTGTAGCTTAGCTAGTAATAATAATAACAGAATTTTACTCTTCCTTTGAAAAGGAAAACTCTTATCAGTATCACCGGTGAAAGATTATTACTCAGCCTTTAGCCAGATCTTTAGGGTGAAAGGTGTTGATACTTCCTCCTCAGTAGAACTCAACTCTGTTCATATGGAATCTTGAGCAGTTCTGACCACTATTCTGAGATGCAGAAGTACCCTGGCTGTAACAACCAATGGTGCAGCACTTATATGAACATACATGAGGTTGACACCCACTCGATTTTTGCCTCTTGCAGGGATTAAGTGTTCCCTCTCTTCTACTTGCCCAGAATACAAGGACTGGCCGAAGGACCAATGGGCGTGCTACAGCAGAAAGAGGAAGACGACGACAAAGAGATTGTTCGCCTTCCAAGATGGCAGTGAAAGCTGGCGACTCCGTCCCTTATTCTCCAGGCTCAGGGTCCACACATGTTTCTCTCCAACCAGCTCCAGTGCAAGGTTCAGGTTTGATTGTTAGTTCCCACACCAACATGTGGAGCTCAAGGTAAGATAACCTGTAGATCTCCATCTGTGGCGGGGCCCTCAAGATAGTCCTGTCACAATTTGATTCCCATCCCTGACTTCCAAGCCATTCAGGGACCTCAGCAGGACTTAGGTTTCAGAGGAGGAAACTACACCAGTGAAAGAGCCTGCTTCCTTGAGTATGGGAATCAGAACCTGGTTGCTGAAGATGAGTAAAAAGAAAGCAGGGAAGAGGAAGATAAAGTACGTCCATACCATGGATCATTCACTACTTCAAGGGGAGGAAGACGAGAACGACCTCAGCTTCTCGGGTGCTGTAGATTGGCCCTAGATTCTCCAAAAGACCTAGCAAGCAAGAGAAAGAAATCTAGACTTTCCCACTCGCTGCAGCTTGGATCACCTCGTGGTTGGATGCCTCCTTTTTCCCAGTGTGCCACCACGTATGAGAGCACTGCGCTATCCTAAGCCTCCCTCATGCTCCCAAATGAAGAAGGTTAAATGGGGGATCAGGGGATAGAGAGGATACATCACCATTCCCCTTCCTGATGCTCATATTCGTGGATTTTCCTCTAGCTAGAGCAGGAAAATTAACTTAGCTTTCATCACTCCACCTCCTCTCCAAGTAGGAAGGATCAAACATTGGGTTAACATTTCAGTTGACATGAGGACAAGAGGGAACCAAAACTCGGCACGAGTACACGTGTCATGGCAAGGTAAGCCCCAGGTCTTCCTTCAGACACAGTATTGAAAGAGACCATCATACGGAGGCGAGAGGGGTGCTACCGTGATTGGACGAGAGGTCCTTTTCAAACCAGTTGATGTTAAAAGAGGCCTTCTTTTTCTAGGTCGACTAGAGAGATGAGACAATGCCTTCGAGACTGCAGCCTCGACTTCAGTCCAGGACACCTCCTGGCTTGATCGCTGGGACGGTGCATTTTCCCTCTTCGCGGCGAAGAAGGATCTGAGCAAGCCAGAGGTCTGGAGTAGATATACTGATCTAGTCCTTTTAGGCAGTAAGGTGATCGATTGTTTGACCCACCATAACCTCACAATGTCCGGGCTAAGTGGGTCCTGAGGAGATGGGATTTGGTTGTCGATAAGCTCCATACAAAGTTAGGTAGCATGGAGGCTTTGAAGCCGAGGAACTCCCCCCTCCACCTCACTTTGACCTGCATCCTTTTTACTCAGAGAGACCTGGACAGGAAGGTTGATTGTTGGAGGAAGATGAGCCAAGACTTACTTTTTCAAAGGGAGGTTTTGTTCCAGTCTGCAGGAACCACCAGTTCCATTCCTGGTTGTGGTCCCTCAGGAGTAGAACAAGTAGGGATAGGTCTCGATAATGGTAGTAGAGACACAGGACTTCCCGGGGGGGGGGAGGTGGCAGGAACACGGAGCTAACGAATGGACGGATTGAGTTCCCCACGACCATTACCATATTCTGTTCTCAGGCTCTCCCCACTCTCCTTTCACGAGTGAGAAAAATGTTCCAGTCTTACCTCCAAGGGTTGCAACTTGAACTCTCACACCAGCAAGAAGTCCATTACATGGTGGACAATTAAGCTCTTCAAGCAGTCTTGGACTGGTATCCAGGCTTTTACAGTCGCCTCTTCCTATTGGAGAGCGCGTCAGGGGGGTTGGAGACCAGTCATCAACCTGTCTCCCTGGAATGGGTTTCATCGCCTGTCTCCCTGGAACGGGATCATTCTGCAGGAGCCCTTCAAGATGGATATGGTGAACACCATCTTAGCATTGATCATGTTTTCACCGGATCAGAAAGATGCTTATTTTTAGATAGCTATTCATTCCTATTCATTGCGGAGAAAACAGTCCTCCAGTTCAGGACCTTTGGTTCGTACTCTTGACAATCATGTAGGTGTTCACAAGTGTCTACCCCCTTCATTATCTGGACGACCAGATACTCCTTTCACCCTCAAGGGAAGCCTTGGTCCAACAAAGAGGCAAACTTGCAGTTCTATCACAAACCTAAGAAATGGTATATCTGTGGAAGAGACTGGATTCGTTGCAGAGGTGTTCTCCTCAAACTACAGGCTGTTACAACTATGACAGGTGGTGGTTCTCAAACATACAGCTTTCCCAGCCAAGCAGTGACAGAGACTTCTAGGGCAACTCTTTCTCTTAGGGGTGATGACAGTAGTTCCTCAAAGAAGGCTGAATCAGAGAGCAGTGCAATGGTAGCCCTGGTATGGTGATCCCCTAAGGAAAATTCCCAGTAAGACCCTCCCCCTGGATTGCACGCTACTGGAGTTGCTCCTGTTCGTGACTGCATCCAAGGAAGGGTGTGGTGTGCATCTGAGATCAGACACTGTTCATGGAAGTTGGAGATCAAAGTAACAAAGGCTGCACATGAACTGGAGATGATGACAGCACTTTAAACCTCAGCCACCTTCATGAGACACCTTCAAGGCCACTTGGTCATGCTGATGGTGTGCCCTGGCATCAAGTCTTGCTTAGACAAAGTGGTAGGACCAAAAGCAAGGCTCATTCAGGGAAACGAATTGTGATAGGAGACAAACTAAGCTGGAGGTCAAGTTGTTGGGTCAGAGTTGTCCCTTCATTCCCTAGTGGTAAGGACTCTTTTGAATTCTGGGATTCCCTAACCATAGACCTGTTCATGACCGGTCTGAACCACAAACTTCCGATCTATTGCTTGTCAGTACCAGACCCGATGGTGTTCATCAACGACACATTCCAACACCCCTGGGACAGAAAGTACCCAAATGTCTTCCCTCTTTGCTGTCTGATCAGAAGCATGCTCAACAGGGTCCTAGAACCCAAAATTTGGCTAACTTTAATGACCCCATAAGGAAAAGTACTAAGACCTCCTTTGCTAGCCTCACGTGAGAAGGTACCATAACGTACTGTCATCCCTTCTTTTCACAGGTGGAGAATGTCTAGTTCCTTCTTGGAAAGAGGGGATTTTTGATAAAAATCCTCCTCAGCAGTCTACCCGGCCAAGTGGGCAATCTTATGTGCATGGTGTAGGGGGAAGGACATCTCTCCAGTCTCAGCCTCTGTGCATGTCATATCAGAGTTACTGGTCTTTCTCCAAAGGGACAAGCAATTTTTGGTGGCAACGATAAAGGGTTGTCGTGGCGTGCTAGGACGACTCGACCCATGGGTCTCTAGAGAGACTCCATGCTCGTGAGGAAGTTTTGAGCAATCTTGTTCTCCCAGACAGGTACACCTCCCAGAATGGGACTTCACGAAGGCCCCTGTTTGAAACCCTACGAGAAGTATCATATGGAGACCTAACCCTTAAGGGAATTTTTCTTCTAGCACTAGCATCAGCCAAGAGAGACAATTAGCTCCACGATATCTCCTACCTGGTCTCACAAATAGGCTGGAAGATGACATTCAGGTTCTTACCCAAGTTCATAACCAAAATGCAGAACCCTACAATTTGTGACAAGTGGTGTTTTTCTCAATCTCCCCCTCAGTTCAGTTTTCAATTCTCCATTAGACTTAGTTTGTCCCCGTCAGGATCATCCAAGAGTATTCAAAATGAACGGAAAATTGCAGATCAGTCATGCAGAACCTGTCTGTGGGTATGGGCACAGAGACGAGGAAGAAAAAGATCAGTCAGAATGCCATCTCATTTTGGTTACAAGAAACAATCGGAAGAGCTTACGAAAGTAGGGGTAGCACAACTCCTCCCAATATTAGAGCTTATGAAATACATGGATTGGTTGCAACAATGACCTTCAGAAAGAACGCTTAGGTAGTAGGACAGCACACTACTTAAGGGGCATTACTCACAGGTCTCTCAGTACCTCCGTAGGACTGGTTGTTGCCACCCAATAAATGATCTAGTGCTTATTATACGTGGCTTTTCCACCCTTTTCTCCTTCTATTACAAACACTTGGTCTATCATCCACATAGATTGAAAAGCTTGGAACCAATAATCCCATTACTTGTGCTTTGCCTGGAAGGATGACTCCTCTTTTTCAAGTTTTTTCCCATGGAGGGGTAGCCTGTGTGGAGATTCATTTAGTTCTTGATTTCCTACTATGATCCAGGAAAAGATGCCAAGAGAGGAGGTTGTTTTCCTGGTGTTTTTTTTCCCCTAACTATACAAACATGCATCCTTTAGGGTCACCTCATCCTCCCCACAAATCCTGGGGCTGGAACCTTCAAGAAGGGCAAATTTGGCCATGCAAGAGAACAGGTTACAGTACTCCTTCTTTCACACATTCCTGCTAATCTCTCAAACAGGACAGTGTGTGAGAGAAAAGAAAGGAACCTAGCTACTTTAAAGGACTTTGGTTTCTATAGTTAGGAAATATACAATTATTATAATTTGTGATATTTGACATCTTGTTGTGTAGAGGACCAGTTTTAAGATGTATAATTTTTCAGGGGATTATGTAATGGTCCTAGAACATGAGACATATTGCGCAGAAACTTCAAGTAGATGACAGTGCCAAGAAAGGATCTCATGGTTTTATATTCTCAAGGGAAGAGAGAAAAGAAGAAAGGCCAGAGATTCTTGCCTCTCCTTCTAGACTTACGTCGCAGCCGCTGGACGAAATGCTTCTTTTCCTGTGAGGATGCAAAGTTTGCAACACAGATGTTCAATAACTACCCGAGGACCAAGGATAGGTTATCCTGGGATGTGGGTTTACTCCCATAAGTAGTAGGCAGCGAAGATTGTTAGTTGTTCCAAACTCTTGCCTTCAGAGCTCCCACTGACAGGTTCTTCCTGAAGGTTAGGATAGATGCAATGTCTCTAACTTTAGAGTCCAAGATGGTTCTTCATCCTCCCAACGGATCAGCACGTCTGATCTTGCATAATGCAGAAGAAACAGTGTTCTTGGATATCTATTTCTTTTACCCTTCCACTGGTGGAAAAGTCTCAGGTGCTCCTCATGGGAGTCTGCATTCTGTCTGCAGAAATGTTGTCTTCAATGGACAGAAAGGCATGACATCCTAATTCCTGCTTTTCACTTGAAAAGAAAAGATGGAATACTCAAACCCGGAGTTGTAAAAGGCTGGATTCTGGGTCTTTGACAGAAACTCTGGATCAAAGGTAAAGAAAACTTACTTAAGTTTTGAAAATGACACATAACATACAAATTGTCGTAAGGTATATATCTCTTCACATACACCAAGATGGAGCCTTGTGACCAGACAAGAATTCTTAATAATCAGATCCATACCTGAAGCCCATTTCTAGGGCTCGTGAAGGAGTCGATAGAGACACCTGAGAAATCTAGTGACATTGCAATAGGGGTTTGAGTTCTTCAATAAGAAAAGATTGTTCAAAGCCCCTCTACAATACCAATCACAGGAGATGGTTAGTGACCTCAAAGAGGAGCATCAACATATCCTAATACTATTTGGCATTTGGGAACCAAATAGGTCATACTGAGGACCAATGTTGTCAACAGTCTATTGAGTAACTGGTAAATTAGGTAAAATAGCAGAAAGGCAAATGTGTACAAAATATACAGTGGTGTTGAGAAGTGTTCCCAGCCTATATTCCTGGAAGTGGAAAGCACCTTACTGGAAGATCTAGTTCGACCATGAGCCGAACCACTCTGTAGATGGTGATTCCGAAGAGCAAGACACCTTTCTGTGCCCAGATAAGAGACCACCCTGGTCCCTTACACTGTGCCCCCTAGTGATTGAGTATGTCTGCTAGAACAATCCTCTGGCCTGAAATGAACCTTACCAAAACTATTATATTGTACGCTTCTCGTTTGTGTAGATGCTTTGCCAAATTGCAAAGCTGTAAAAACATCACCCTAACTTGACGTAGATCAAGACAATGGTGTTTTCATTCATCAACGCTACCAGGGGGCCTATCTATTGGAAAGTTTGTAATGCTAGTAGCATTGCTTGGACTTAGCAGGTTTATATGCAGGCACTTCTTCTGGGGCCAGAATCCTGAGGTGGTCTTGTTCCTCAGGTGTGTGTGCTCAACCACTCCTTGAATATGTCTGTGAATGCGAGTTGATAGAAGTTCCCCCGGTGAGATGGTCGTCATTCAGCCACTTGGTCAGATCATTCCATATTCCCTGTTCTACTGAAGTGAGGAGGTAGAGGAATTGCTAGTTGTTGACCAATGACTCTTCCAACTCATTAGAGCAATCATTGGTAGAGAGGCCCATGCGGAATGAGTTGTCGAGCAATGAAAGATGTCCCAGAAGAAGTTGCTACTAGAGAGCCAGAAGTTATTAGTTATACAGGAACAGGTGTACTACCTTCCCAAGTTTACCAATATAATCGTTCGATGCGTTTATCAGCACACTCCAGAACTCTATCCTCTGCTTGGCCATTAGACTGGGCTTCACCGACTGATCATATATCGTTACAAAAGAATATTCATCTGTCTTAATCCTGGAACACTGCTTTCTGGAGGGAGACTTGGGAAGTCAATTGTAAAGAAGTCCCAAAGAGAATCTCGTTCGAGTAGGTACAAGAAGAGGCAAAAGAATGAATGCTCGGGGGAGATAGATCAACTGAACTGATACCTATTGCCCCAAGAAATAAGAGGAATTCCTGTGCTTCCTGTAGGATTGAAGGATTAGTATCTAAAAGTACCCATCCTTCAGCTCCACCAAGGGTGTGAAGTTTTCTTTCCTGATAGCAGATAACTTCAAGCACATTCTTTTCAACGACTGTTTCCTTCAAGACCCAGTGACACTGGTTTTCTGCTGCAGTGCTAGGAAGGTCACTGCCTTCCTCATGAGAGAGCAAAGTCTTTTCTATATATTACTTAAGCATTTCTGGATTTATCAAACCCCAAGAAATTGTGAAATATGCAACAGCCCCTAACCAGTAATTAATTCAGGAAGTTGTTCGGAAACTGGTTATGGAAGCAGTTTCTATGGTTGCAGACTCCATAATCAAGAATTATGTACCCTCATGTTCGAGTCTTCCACCATGCACCTGCAGTCAGCACTGCTTTTGCTGAATTGATGGACAGTGGAGAAGGGTCTACCTCCTCTGGGAATCTGGGAAATAGAACTAACGTTGTCAAGAGAGGACAGGGCATTATCTTGCTTTATCGACAGGAGCAAAAGTTCCTCGAATCGTAAATCTAGGAAATGATCCTAACTAATGCTTCGCGAGGAAAAACCAACCTCAGCACCAAAGCCAGAGTTTGAAAGTTGAGAGGTGCTGATTAATAGGGATAACCCCTTCCCTAATAAGCACCTTGGTTGGCTCTGAAGGTCAATGAACTTACGAATGAGTGCAAAGACCTTGGTGAGCTTAAATTCTGTCTTGAAAACCTCTACTTCCAGAGGCAATTACTGTATCACAACATTCTTTAAAGATTACTCTTTCCCTTTGGGGTATTTTCAAACCAGTCCAAGAACAGAATGTAGCCATACCCTGGAAAGAAAGAAGTGACTACTTCTGGGTCTTGTGCTCTCAGAGGCTAAAGGGCACTAAGTGCCTTAGCCTTTTGAGAGCAGGCTGGAGAGTGTGGTACTAAGCAGCACGCAGTTGCATCACATGATTGCCTACTTTTGGATGGAGAGAGGCATTGCCAATAATTGTGAGAGTATGATGTAGCATGTCGGTACTTGTACAAAAGCTGAGAAGTTACCTGTTCCACTTCTGTATTGCGCAAATAAGTTGGAAAATTTCTGATCATGGAAAGATCTCATGTCATAGACCTGTATCTGAGTGCGAGAAGATCTAGATCGTGAAACAGACTTGGTGTATAGGAAGATCTCAATGCAATGAAAAACTACAGTGCTTAGGAAGATCTCTGTGCTGGGATAGAACAGATAACAGGTGATGGGATTTAGTCCCCTAGCTACCTGAAAGTAACATCGCTCAATTAGCGAGGTTCCAATTGCATGGTTTTCAATCGTGCGGGGCTGATCAAACAAATCTTGATCACATAGTGCCTCCCAAAGAGACCAATGGGGAGGGGTTGTAGGGCAGAGTACCGAGGAAGGAATAGGCCTAGCCAGGTTAATGCAGACGCCATTAACACGTCAGTGTTAGTTGGCAGGGAAAATCAAAGTGACTATTCCCGACACCTCATTATAAGTTTTTAATGCCGAATTACGGCTACGCTTGAATCAATCTCCTAATAAAAGGACCATGGTTTGTATTTGTATAGGAACAAACTTATATTTAAAAAGGCCTATCTAGTTTGTTACTGTTTTATCTTGAATTATTATACAGTCAGTATTTTGTTTATATGAAATTGAAATAATTTAAACAAATGTTTCATTGACTATGCTTACCAGTAGTAAATTAAATCCTCTTACAGCCTCTGTATCTGAGAAGTAACAGCCATCTTTCTTATTTCCAGCGCATCAAGGCCATGATAAAACCAGAAGAATATATACCACCTCAGTTAAGTCAGATTAATTCCCACTATGGAACTCATGTCTGAAAAGGTGTGTTGCATTGGAGCATTCCTGTTTCAAGTTTATTTCCCATATACCTCGTCACCAAAAAATGTACTTCCCCCTTATGGCAGGCATATCTGTAAAGGTTAATTTTGCAATATTACAGTCAAATATGAGAACTATTTACCTAACTGTTTTAACCCTTTGTCAGGAAAATTTAGGACTTTCAAGGTACTGTCAGTTATCAGTTATTTAGATCTTAAAATAAATTTTAATTTTATATAAATATTCAAAATTAATAGAATCCTAGTCATGAAAAACCTTGGGGACTTTTTGGATGTCATATTAACTCATGCACATACTATGATTATCATTTTAATAGGGACACATACTATTTAGTATTTCTGTTGAAGTTTCAATTATATCCCATGATTATACGGATTATGTGTATATGTATGTTACATTTTAAGGACATTAATAGTATATACATAAGTATAAATCATAATATTACAAAATAAGTACATTAAATGTGTTAAAATGTACTACTGTACTTCATATATTTACCAAAAAAAGCAAACCTACATACAGTACTTACTTATATGTAAGTTTTTGTGGATTTGAAAAACAATCTTTCATCTTTTGTTAACCACAGTAGGCTTACTCACAGCATCAGTAATTTATACTTCACATTTGTGCAGATAATTTTGTGTTTGCAGCTGAATCAACATTTTTCTTAATGTATTGGGACAAGCACTTCATTGTGTGTCAGCCATGTCCTCAGTAAGCTTGTGTATAAAAGATAAAAGAGGCAATTGTTAAGGGTGAATAAATGTTATATATATACCTGTATACAAATGTGGTCTACATAAATGTGTATTGTACTGTATAGTGAAAAACGTTAAATGTAAGATTCACTTATCAAATTGCATATTAGAGTATAAAACATATGGTTGTATTATGTACAAGTTTTGTAACTATAGTTTGGTTTGCCATGCATATGCAGTGTAAATTATATAGAAAAAGGGCATTGGAAAACACCAAATAAATGTTAAGAAACTGAAGAAAACAACAAATGGCGAAACATTTTGAAATGAAAAAAAAAAATCATTTGAAATTGTATGCGCTCATGTTTCATAATAACCTACTTGTTAAACTTAACTGTACTGTATTTTAGTATGTCTACATTAATTAAAATCGCCTCATATACTGCAAGAAGAACCACAAAAGCAATATTTGTGGGAGCATTAAAATGTGATGCATGTTATACGGTCAATATTAATACCATATATGCTTGAAACATTACATAATAGTAGAAGCATATGTATTTCATACATAACTTTTGCTTACCCATTTACAATAATAATACTTATAAAATATATTCAAAATTTTAGATATTTGTGTACATATATGTGCTGTACGTAGCTATATTTTTTGTACAGTATATGCAAACATATACAGGAGTACAGTTCGTTTAATTAAATGTTTATATATACTGTATCTAAATGTTCAAAAATTTGCAGTATTGGTGTACAGGATTGTATAATCATTTTTAAACCAAATTTATACCTGTGAGCATGTGTGTATAGTATATACATACAGTATCTACACCAATGTCTCTAAACTTGCATAATGTGTATATATGTATATTTCTATTACCTTGACATAATTACCCCTCAAGTTAATGTATGTTTGTGAGGTGTATATTTGTATCGTTATGTGTTTTTGTTTGTATGCATGTGTGTATATACAGTATACGTGTACTGATGAATTATCAGCAGTCTCATTACCTCATCTTTTGTAAAGCTCAGTGGTATGCCTGACTCTCAATGTCTGATGTAACAGTATATGAGCAGAAGTATTGTAAACTTTGTGTTTTGTGGGTAATGTATGTAGTGTTTTTAGAAGTGCCATATAAAAGTCAATTATAAACTTTTAATTGTTACTGACTGCTCTGAAAGACAAGCCTATCTATTTACTAAAATTATCATATTACAATGTTATGTCTGTACTGCAATGGTTAATACACAATAGCACTAATTTGTTCTGGTAACATTAAAGTGAAAAAAATGCAGAATAGCAATGGAATTTTCATTGCATTATTTCTCTGTACATAGCAAATTTTTCTCCTTTGGTTATGCAGTTGATCTCCTGTAGGGTGTTTAGTTACTTAATAATAATTTCTAAGATCCACGTGGATCCACTAAAGGAGAGTTGAATGTCATTAGAAACTTGGACCGTTTTTTTTTTATTATGCTTAGCCTAATTAGATTTTCTGTTAGAACCTCTGATATTGATATTTGTTTAAAGTTTTGGTTAGGTAGTTTGCATTTATTGTCACTCGCATTTGTAGTCCCTTACAGTCTATCATGTTAAAGCACTTCTATAATAGATTCAATTTACTGATGACTTTAAACAAAAATCTTTTTATTTGCATGGCATAGTTATGCTAATAAGATTCGTTTTGTAGAAGAGCCGTGCAATAAAGGAGGCACATTCTTTTTTTCTGTTTCTGATGGTTTATTAAAATTGTTAACAATTTATCTTGCTTTTCAGGAAAGCTTTGTGATTTATTCTGTATGTGTTGATGTCATCAAAACGTGTTTAAATCAATGTGTTGTTATATGAGAAAAGAATACTCATAGTAATAGTACAATAACTGTCAAATGTATTTTATGTATGTATGTCTGTATGTAGTTGTTAAACGGGGAAAATATTTTATCACAGCAAATACAAATGAAATTATTTTGAATAATGAACTTAGATTTTTGTACAGTTGTAGGTTAAGGACAAATTATTTGTTGTACTGTATTTCATATGTGCAATGTCCAATGAATTATATAGTAATGTTACAGTGAGTGTGAGATGTTGATGAAGGGAAAAAAAAAGGAGTATTAGCTTGAATTTAGACAGATGGAGACAGTATCCAATAGCCTATAGCAGGAGCAAACAATAGTTATTCCTTACTTATTATCAAGGAAAGAAATAATTTTTAATGAAAATCGTGCTAATGTTTAAAAAATAGATATAGATTATGTGATGTAGCTATAGAACACGAAGAGATCTGGTGATGTACAAGACACGTACGTGTACAGTTCTCTGTGCATGCCCTCGAAATCAGCTACTCGGTGCAGGACGCTGTGGGATAGCTGGATCAGTGAAGTTAACTCGTATCACACATTTGTTGTCTTCCTTATGTACTACATAATTACTGTACAGTATATGCATTTACTCGTGTGTATCATGAATTTTGTGTTGCAGATATTTACCCTAAGGGCCTTTTTCTTCTCCTACTTAACAACAGCCATGTTAAGTTGGGTTTATATAATGTAAAGATATTCTTTAGTACTCTTGATAGGGTAACATGAATTACATGTACTAAATTCAAAATTTAATCTATAACAATTTGCTAAGATGTTACCATTTGAATGTTTCACAGTAAAAATGATTTTTGTGGATGTTATACTTAACCATAGGTTATAAAGGAACTAATTGTTTCAAAGAGTTTAGTAGTCATTACTCATAATTTCATTCACCTATATAAATCAAGTGTTGAACCTTTTACAATAAATTGTAAAAATTGACTTTCTTGGCAATGTAATTACCATATTAATTTAAACTGTTCCTATTTAGTATTAAAAAAAAAATGACACAGGTTAAAGTTGGGTGGACTAATGCTCTCGTACATCAACAGTTCAAATTTCTTTTCATCCAAAATACAGTACAGTACAGTACTTGTATTGTAGTATTAATGAAAGTGCAGTTGACCAGTGAATTTTTTTCTCTACTAGTATACTAACAGGGTCATGAATGAATAAAAATGAACACACTGCTGCCTAAAATATCTAAAATACTATACATTTGCTGTTGAAACTAAATATCTTCAGTAGTTTGGATTAAAAATTCATAAGGACTATTAAAAAAAAAAAAAAAACATTAGTAATATGCAGCATACTTGAGCAAAAATACTGTATATCTGTGGTATTCTTTGCATCAGCTGCTTCTTCAAGGAAGAGAGCAGAAGTTCAATTATGCTTGATACTAGTTCCTATGCGAGTTGAAAGACTATGAAAATTCAAATACTATAACAAATCTAATAACTTGGTAAACAAACCAATCAAAGATTATATTTTACAAATAAACAACTTGCTAGCTGTAGTGGAAGCTTTTATTTTAAAGTTGTTAAATAATAATCATCCTGATAAAACTTTAAATCCTACCAAAACAATTTATATATTTTATATTCTATGAATGCAGTATTAACATGTCTAACAAGAGAACTAACACAATTAGCAATTTGATATCTAATGCACATTTCTGATGATTACTACCAATATAGCTGTATTTGGAATACACACACCTTACTATGAAACCCTAATCCAAATTTTAATTGGAAATAATTTAAGTATTGTATTGCCTAGTCCCTTAAGAATATTGTATTTTAGACCTATCTAATAATTTTTCTAAATTTGCAATTCATTAAAAATTTTTAATCATATTTCTTTTCTGAGATCAAGAGCTTTAGCCCACTAGGCTACTGTGAGTTTGGTTAAACTATTTTTAATATTCTTTAAGGCTATTTTACATTTGCAGATCTGCGAACAAGACTGGTTAAACTTGAAAATCATAAAAATTCCAAATTCCTATATCAAAATATCAGACCTTAGAATGAGAAAAATTACTAATTTAATGTACACAAGATTTACATTTTGTAAAATATTTGTCAATTCTGACATTTTCAGATATTTACATGTCTATCTGCAATTTCTGTAATGTTCCATACTATTCAATGTTTTGAAATTCATATCTAAATGAACCATACAGACATATGCAAGGTGCATAGTTGCCCAAGCCACCTCTAAATAAGACACTACATTGTATTTCATCATCTCATTAACTTTTCTTTTTCCTATACTGTATTGTAATGAATAAAGTCATCACGATTATAATGATAGGTCTCAAAAGTATAAAATGTACAGCGGGAAGTAAAATTAAATGAAATATATATATATTTGCTTTAATATTTCATGAAGTGCATAATTTTGTTTATTTATTTTAGTAGGCAAATTTAATTACTTTAATGTACCTACAGGTGGAAAGTGTAAAATCCACAAAATTCCTAGAGCTTTCAAAAAAATTACAAAAACTCTTTAATTGGTACATGGCATCCCTAGTAAGTTAATATTAAGGAAACTGAATGTTGTTCCATAAAAAAAGTCAAACATTATCAAAGTGTAATGACATAAAGCCAAGAATGAAACACTTACGAAACGCTGCTGTTGTAGTCAACGCTTATCCCAGGTTTCGTAATTTTATACTTATGGTTACAAGTAGTCAATACTTAGAAGCAGTGTTCTGTCTCAAGCTGGTTTGGTCTCTTTTTCTGTCTCCTCCTTCTCCTCCTCCTCCATCTTTATAGAGTTGCCTGCAGGAGGGTAACAGTGTAGCTGTAGTACTGTATAGTTCTCTTAGTAAAAATTTGCTGCAGTCTGAAATAAGATTATAGTGCTATAGTAATATTGAATTAAAAGTGGTTGAGTAATAATACGTGTTAATTACTTGCATTCTTATGTGAAAATCCATGGCAGAATGTATGTACAGATTCACATAATCTAAAGATTATAAGACGATTACCTCTTAGCAAGGACCCACCCAGTAGTGTATCATGTTACTGTTCTAACTTTCATATGTAAATATAGTTCACTGATTAATTCTCGATTCAGTGTTTAAAAATACTATCAGATTTTGTCTTAGGAATGAGCCCAGGGTTTAAAGAATGTATGGTTTTTAAAGCAAATGCTAACCTTGTTCCGAGAGCATTAACATAGCAACAAACATTTGCCCTTAACACATTTTTACAATTATTGAATACATCATTAGCCACCTGGATTAAAATTTTACTTTGAAATTTAGTATACAGACGGTCCTCAACTTGCAAACCTTCGGAGATAAAAACACATACCGGTATCCATCTTAAAACAACAAAGATAAGATAATATAAAATAATAATATAAAATCTAATGCAGTAAGTAATACAACATTTACAATATGAAACAGGACTATCTGTTGACTTCTGTAGCTTAAAATCGTAGGTATTTGAGTTAGATGAAGCCTATGCTAAGCCAAAATTAAACAAAATTCAGCTTCTATACAATTCAACTTACAAACAGCTTCTTGGTAACTATTCAATTAGTAAGCTAGTAGTAATAATAATAATAGTGCGTTGAGGACTTTCTGTACAAGTATTTTTTTGTAATTTCAATTTACCCTGCGTTCAACTAGTCAAAACAGTCATAAAAATTTGGCATGTCTTCAGCCATGGGTATCCCTAATCGATGTGAATACTCTACTGGTTATTTTATCTTGATAGCCTTAAGATAATTAAGAGAATGAGGAAACCCACCATTTTGAAATGCAAAAACTAAAATATCTTGCTTATTTTAGGGTCTGAGGGTCTGCAAAGAAAGTTTTTCAAAGTTATTCTATGTTACATGAAATGATATTTGGTTAACTCCTGTTTTAATGTCACTATTATTTCTAATTATTTTTTAATTCTATTTATATCTACAAATTTAATACACTTTTTGTGGGCATGAAAATTGACACAAGATGACTAATAAAAAGTTCATTAGAGACAAATACTAATGAACTTTATACTATTGCATTAGTGTCATTAAGAAAATATTGTATACAATCAAATTAATCCTATCAGATAAAGCAGAATGGGAATGAGAAGCAAAATGGTGAAAACATAAACAAAAGACTGTAACCTGTTTCCCTGTATGTTCAGATGAAATCTTATGGTTAGCCAAATATACGACATTACAGTCAGAATTATATAGTTTCATTCATGGACCCCAGCTCACCTTTCATAAAACAGGTTTGGTAGTTTATAGGTTTAAAGGTCCCTCATGAATGGCAGAGGCAAGGGACAAGACAATGCCCTTGAGACTGACCATATTTACATGTGATCAGCAACCAAGCCCTGCTCTCCACCCAAGCTAGGACTAGGAAGGGCCAAGCAATGGCTGTTGATGGCTCAGCAGGTAGATGGTGAGGTTCCAGACACTACAAGAAACTCTCGAGTCTGAGTGGGACTCGATCTCCAGTTCAGCAGATCGACAAGGCAGGAACGTTTCCAATAAGTTACCACAACCCGTGTAAATAATACTATTTTCTATCAACTGGTCCTAGCTAGGGTGGAGATGTGGGGATGGATTTGGACAAATAATATACTGATAAAAGATCAATGCACAAGAGTTCATGAGGAAGGTTTAAACGTTTTTAAGCATTTTACCATTTATCCATGGCAGACAAATTGCCAAGGATATTGCTAGAACTAAAAGTTTGTTTTTCCAAGTTGGAATTGTTAACTAATAGAAAGTCAAAAGAGATTAAAAGGTCACAAAAGGTCATGCAACATCGAAGCTAAATACTATTTTTTCTTGATCACTTGAACATCAAGATATTTTTCATATTCTTTGAAGTCGGTATTTTTAAACCTAAATCAAGCATGGAACTTCGCTAGTTTTGAGGTTATCTTTTGATTTCATTTTGCAAAGTTAGTTAAATGAGCATTTCATGCTTAACTAATGCAAAACTAACCAAATTAAAAAGGAAAGCAAATAAAGTTGTATTCCCCACCTGATGAAAAATATAAGTGCCAATCTTAAATATTCCTGTCCCAATTATAAAGACTACAAGAAAATATTATTATTATTATTACTTGCTAAGCTACAACCCTAGTTGAAAAAGCATGATGCTATAATCTCAGTGGCTGCAACAGGGAAAATAGCCCAGTGAGGAAAGGAACCAAGGAAAAATAGAATATTTGAAGATTAGTAATAGTAACATTAAAATATATATCTCCTAAATAAACTATAAAAACTTTAACAAAACAAGGGGAAGACGAATAAGATAGAATAGTGTGCCTGAGTGTACCCTCAATCAAGAGAACTCTAACCCAAAACAGTGGAAAACCATGATACAGAGGCTATGACACTACTCAGACTTAGAGAACAATGGTTTGATTTGGGAGAGTTCTTCTCCTACAAGAGCTCATTACCATAGCTCAGTCTTTTCTACCTTACCAAGAAGACAGTGTGGAAGCCCATGGTACAGAGGCTATGATACTACCCAAGATTTAGAGAACAATGGTTTGATCTTGGAGTGTCCTTCTCCTAGAAGAGCTGCTTACCATAGCTCAGTCTTTTCTACCCTTATCAAGAAGACAGTGGCCACTGAACAATTACAGTTCAGTAGTTACCCCCTTGAGAGAAGAATTGTTCGGTAATCTCAGTGTTGTCAGGTGTACGAGGACAGGGGAGAATATGTAAAGAATGGGCTCGACTATTTGGTGTATGTGTAGGAAAAGGGAAAATGAACTGTAACCAGAGAAGAATCCCATGAAGTACCGTCTGGGCAGTCAAAGGACCTAATATCTCTCTAGCAGAAGCATCTCAATGGGCAGCTGGTGCCCTAGCCAACCTACTACCATCAAGTTAAATGTAAATAAAAACTCACAAGCTCACCAATCTCCCGCTGGTATTCCCATGAATTTTGTAGTTTGGCGAGTCAAATCACCAATGTAACTATTGGTAATAACTAATCAAAATCAATATGGAAATATTTGGTGAAACTCAGCCTGTTCTCGCAGAGTTTGCGATAGGAAATATTACATTTTAACAGTTTAAAGGGCACTCATGAATGGCAGAAGCAAGGGACAGAGACAATGCCCTACAGACTGACCATATATACATACGATCATAGGCCCCTCTCCACCCCAAGGAGGGCCAGGCAATGGCTGCTAATGACTGACCAAGTAGACTTATAAGATTCCTAAAAATACCCTGCTTACCTCACAAAGATGGTGAGGTTGCAGACTCCATAATTATCTATCGAGTTGGAACATAACAGGGACCCCGGTCCAGTAGATAGCCAGGCAGGGACGTTTCCAATAGGCCACCACAAGGCTTTCAACAATTGAAAAAATTAGCAGATAAAACTTGGATCATTGGATCTTATGACCCTGCCATGGGGGCATCAAGGAAAATCAGTGCCATATAGGTGACTCATTGAATCATTTTAATATCAAAATAATTACTAAAAGTTCAATAGTTGTTAATAAACCCTTCCTAGCTACAATTATGACGATCCAGTAACCGATGCACAAAGAATCTTTCCTCGAGTCTTGGTTTAAAGATCGGCACTTCAGTCAACGGTTAATCTATATTTACCATTTGACCTTAAATCAAATATCAATAATTTGACCTTATATCAAATATCAATAAAGTTAATATCATTGCACAACGGCCATTTACATTTTCACCAGTTGCACTATTAGTATTAGTATTACTTGCTAAGCTACTACCCTAACTGGAAAAGCAGGATGCTATAAGCCCAGGGACTCCAACAGGGAAAATAGCCTAGTGAGGAAAGGAAACAAGGAAAAAGAACTATTTTAAGAACAGTAACAACATTAAAATAAATATTTCCTATATAAACTATATAAACCTTAACAAAACAAGAGATAGAGAAATAAGAGAAGTGTGTGCCCGAGTGTACCCTCAAGCAAGAGAACCCTATTAGAGAGTTTAGATCTATTATCCATTCTGAAGATTTCTGTCTGACTGTTAGTCTTTCTCAGTGTACACAATTGGGTGACTCTCTAAATGGCCAATGTTTGGACGGAATCAGTCCAAGGGGAAATTATATAAAATTCATATTAATTAATTTAAGGGCTGTTTTTTTCTGGCCTTATGTAGCAGGGGAACCCTACTCTCTACAGGATCTTCATAGTCATTTTATCATGTTCGTTCAAAAGCATTCAATTTACACCGCATATGGCTTGTTTATTGTCAAGTCTTCACCATCAAAGCACTCGCATAACAAGAAAGTCTTCAGTTTCCTCTTGAAATCCTTATCAATATGTGCAGTCTTTCGGATGTCTAGTGCGAGCTTATTGTATAGTCTCAGGGCCTCACATGTTGGTTTCTGTGTTGGGTTTTGAGGCCTCAGAGCTGGTCAGATCTTTGTATATCCAATTATTATAGTTAAAAAGTCAAAGTTGACATGGGGGGGGGGGTCTAAACGTGTATTAATCAACTACCTGTTTATATTCTCACGTTGACGATTATTGAAAATGATTAAATAATACATTACAACTCAATGTTGATATGTTGATACTTTAAAATTAATGAAAAACAAGCAATTTTCATATGTGTGCCGTTTATGAGGTGAGATACAAAGTTGATGATTTCACTGTTAATTGGTTTTGACAGAACTTTACTGTTTAATGAAAGTTCACATTAATAAATTAATTAATGTTACCTCTGTCTCATTTATTGTCGCTAAAGCACCTTCATCCCCCCCCCCCCCCACAAACAAGAACTTTAATTCCTTTAACCCTGAATTCTGCAGTGAAATATATATTTTCATCAACTTTTTATTCACTCTCCCTTTCAAGGCTAAACATGTGTCTGTTAGTGTCTAAGACACATGTTAGTGTCTAAGCTCTCGATAGCCTGGCCTTCAATTCTGTCATCATCATCATCAGCTTTTCACAAACGCTACCTCTTCCCAAAACGACCTTGGGTCGACTGTGACGTCATAAGCATTACCTGGTGAAATCTCCCAGACACTCCAATGGGAAGGCGACAAATTCCCCTTAGTTGGAGACCCCTTGCCAATCACGCATGTCGTTGGCGAATGTGGCCAATCGCTAGCTGCCTTCCCTCAACCTCTTGAGAGGTGAGGCTCCACCTTCCTTCTCCTCCTCCTCCTCCTCCTCCTCCTCTAGCTCAGCTGGAGCGAGGGTTCTGACCGGAAATCTCAGCCACAGTGAGTGTGAAGTCGAGAGGTGTGTTATCTAGGTCTGTAGAGCTCGTATTGATTATGTGAGGTAAGAGTGAACTTTGTGAATTTTTCATACATTTTTCCTTTAATTTCATCTACACTTATGCTTAACCAATTACGCTTATGTGTGTTTTTAATTAAAGTGTTTTAATGTTTTAATTTAGACATATATTATCTTTAAATGTCATTGAACTCATTAGCGACACCGTTTGCTGACATAGGTGACATAGGGGGTAGAGTTTCTATCTGATGTGTATGAATTGATGTTAACTATAATTACACCATTTTTTAACATCTTTTTATTGATAAAAGTTTTTTTTTTTTTTTCTGGAGCGTTCAGTGCTTAAAACCAACCCTTTCTATGTGTGTTTTAAGATGGCGCTTGACATATTACCGAGATAAAAAATATGATTCATGGACACTGGGTGTTAATCTTACTATATTATTATCATTATTTTTACTAGCCAAGCTACAACCTTAGTTGGAAAAACAAGATGCTGTAAGCCCAAGGACTCCAATAGGGAAAAATAGCCCAGTGAGGAAAGGAAATAACGAAATAAATAAATGATGAGAACAAATTAACAATAAATCATTCTAAAAACAGTGACAACTTCAAAACTGATATGTCATATATCAACCATTAACAACGTCAAAAACAGATTTGTCCTATATAAACTATTAACAACGTCAAAACAGATATGTCATATCAACTATTAACAACGTCAAAAACAGATATGTCATATATAAACTATAAAAAGACTCATGTCAGCCTGGTCAACATAAAAACAAACTATAATAAATTATCTTTAATCTCAATGGCCTCATATTTAAAGACGGAAAAAAGGGGGAAGGGCAATTTAAGGAAATAATTATCCGTGATGGGAGTGAACATATCGAACTGTTGCATAAAAGTAGTTTTATAGGACGTGTGAACTTTAACAGGCGGAGAACTCTTTCCTTTCTCAAAGCGAGTGGATAAGGAATTATTCGATATGAAAAATGAATTAAAATTAAAGAAAAATACGAAACCACAAAAGGGAAGAAGCAATGGCTAAAACAAGATTCTGGGAAGATATGTTTTAGAGAATCCAGATGAATTAAATGAATTTAAAAATAACAAATGTGGTCAGTTATCAGCTAAGAGTAGCAATGTTGATGCTGTAATGTTGACCAATCAATTAAAAAAATGTTGAACAAGAAAACGTTCAAGAGTTCCAAGTTGACACAAAATAATAATAATAATAATAATAATAATAATAATAATAATAATAATAATAATACATACATACATACATACATACATACATACATACATACATATATATACCAAGGCACTTCCCCCTATTTTGGGGGGTAGCCGACATCAACAAATGAAACAAAAACAAAAAAGGGGACCTCTACTCTCTACGTTCCTCCAGCCTAACAAGGAACTCAACCGAGTTCAGCTGGTACTGCCAGGGTGCCACAGCCCACCCTCCCACATTATCCACCACAGATGAAGCTTCATAATGCTGAATCCCCTACTGCTGCTACCTCCGCGGTCATCTAAGGCATCGGAGGCAGCAGCAGGAAATAATAATAATAATAATAATAATAATAATAAATAGCCTACTATGAAAACAGGGTCACCCAGAAAAAAACAAAAGGTATAAAATTTCAAGCAAATTATTAGCGAATATAGAACATGAGGAATAACATGAGTGTCAAGCAAGAGATCGTAAGAAACATCACTAAAGAAAAGGAATAACCTGACATTTAATTCTCCAGTGAGAATGAAACCAGTTTAAAAGAGCTTCGAAGGATAAAAAAATGCCACGATGATTCAAGTTATCCCCAAATATTTTCTATTATTTATACCTACGTTCCCGTGTCATTTAATCTATTTTTATCGTGTATCATAACTGCCCGGTTATTCCCTAGGTTCATGAATGGCAGGAACAAGGGACAGTGACACTGCCTTATCGAGTAGGACAATACCCTAGAGACTGGCCATAGATTTTTCATAACTCTGACCATCCTTTACATTCAGATCTCCCTGGACAATTCTATCCTGTTCGTAATACTTGGCAGGCGGTTAATTCTAATAGCCAGGCCTTTTCCATCATGAGGCTCAATACTACACAGTATTCTAGAAGTTTTATTCCAGCTGTTACCAAGTTGGGAAATGATCTTCCTAATCGGGTAGTTGAATCAGTAGAACTTCAAAAGTTCAAAGTTGGAGCAAATATTTTTATGTTGACCAGACAGACAGGAATTTGTTTTTGACGTTGTTAATAGTTTATATTGGACATATCTGTTTGACGTTGTTACTGTTTTAGAATGATTTATTGTTAACTTGTTCTCATCATTTATTTATTTCCTTATTTCCTTTCCTCACTGGGCTCTTTTTCCCTATTGGAGCCCTTGGGCTTATAGCATCTTGCTTTTCCAGATAGGGTTGTAGCTTGGCTAATAATAATAATAATAATAATAATAATAATAATAATAATAATAATAATAATAATAATATACATATGATCAGCGCCCAAGCCCCCTCTCCAGCCAAGCTAGAACCAAAGAGGACCAAGCAATTTATTGCTGATGACTCAGCAAATAGACATAAGGCTCCCCCAAACCCCCACCCTCTTAGCTCACAAGAATGGCGAGGTTGCGGAGATCAAAGGAACTAACGAGTTTGAGCAGGGCTCGTACCCCAATCTGGCAATCACCAGGCAAGGACGCTACCACCAGGCCACCACAATGGCCGCCCAAATATTTATGCAATCTTAACGGTAATTCAAAGGAGACTTGTGTAATAATATTGAGATAGTTAAAATCGATATATGGTTATATATACGTATAATATAAAATACACACATATATACAGTATATGTATATATAAAAATTAAATTTATATATATATATATATATATATATATATATATATATATATATGTGTGTGTGTGTGTATGTGTGTGTGTGTGTGTGTGGGTGTGTGTGTGGGTGTGTGTGTGTGTGTGTGTGTGTGTGTGTGTGGTGTATGAAAATCAAAGCTATCGTGCTCAAATAGAAATAAATTTCTACTTCACACGCATATATATATATATATATATATATATTATATATATATATATATATATATATATATATATATATATATATATGTGTGTGTGTGTGTGTGTGTGTGTGTGTGTGTGTGTGTGTGTGTGTGTGTATGTATGTATGTATCAGCCAGAAATATGTATCTTGAACTGATACTACTCAAGTTTTGATGGTCGAAAAAAAAGCTACGAAGGATAAATGTGCGTTCTCATCTCGAGAAAACAAAATCCCATCGACTCCCGTAAAAAAAGAAAAAAAAAAAAAAACACACACACACACACATACACAAATGTCCAAGCGATGTTTAGTCATGATCCAATGACCTCACAGTTACAAAATAAAGATACAGCGAATGTTTTACTGGAGGCTTCTCACAACCGCACAGAAATCATGTAATAGAAGTTTTGCTTTTCCTCAACAGTCCGTGGAAAATTAGGGGAAAAAACCCTATCTCTTAAAGTTATTATTACGACGCAAACTCTGGGTACTACCAGCTTTGAAATTCGTCATGAATTTGGTGAAATTCGTCATGAATTTGGTGAAATTCGTCATGAAGTTGGTGAAATTCGTCATTAAGTTGGTGAAATTCGTCATGAATTTGGTGAAATTCGTCATGACTTTGGTGAAATTCGACATGAATTTGGTGAAATTCGACATGAATTTGGTGTTATACAAGCTCGCTTGAGGGTACACACGGGCACAGTATTCTATCAAATTTCTCTTCCTCTTGTTTTGTTAAAGTTTTTTATAGTTTATATGGAAAATATATATTTCAATGTTGTTACTGTCCTTGAAATATATAATTTTTCCTTGTTTCCTTTCCCCACTGGGCTATTTTCCCTGTTGGGGCCGCTGGGCTTATAGTATCCTGCTAGGGTTGTAGCTTAAGCAAGTAAATAACAACAACAACAACAACAATAATAATAATAATAATAATAATAATAATAATAATAATAATAATAATAATAATAATAATAATAATAATAAAAGTACGCAAAACCTTACTCTTTATAAGCGGCAAAGATCATTTGATGTCGCAGAGAGTATATCAGTTCTTCGTCGTTTGAATACGATTTTTTAATATAAAAATCAAATATTTTTTTTTCCTCAGGTCAAGTTTACTTCATGTTAACTTTGGCTTTTATTTCATAAACATACTCACAAAAAAAAAAAAAAAAAAAAAAAAAAAAAAAAAAAAAAAAAAAACAGAAAAGAGAAGAAAATTCGAATCGGAGAAAACCCCAAATTTTGCGAGATGAAGTAAATATTAAGATGGGATGCAGCAATAAGAAAGAAGGTACCAAGGAATGGAGACTAAAAAGTACGAAGCCACAAAGACCCTTCAGTAATGCCTACAGTGTACTCCAGGAGTTGCACTGTCAGCACTAACCAGCTGCACCCACAGGGAATTTGTGGGAATGCACTAGGCGCTGGATAAAATTGCACAAGACACTTTTTACGTTCCCCAAAATGTGGTTAATAATATGACATTTAATTTACCGATTAAATAAAAAGCGGATGTTGTAATTTTAATCCAAAACTTATCTACCCCTCGTTTTTCTTTTTTAGATAGCGCAAGAGGTTTGAAACTAAGAGCGTAAATAATATTATATTTAGTAACATTGGCTGATTTAACATAACCAGGCAGTGATAGGATGATTTTGTAGATTTCAGAACAAACCCTCAGAAGAATATTGCGAGTTAAATGGCAGGACAGGATTAGAAAATGAAACTAATAGAGAGATTACTCGAGTGCCATGTGTTGATGAGATCATGGTAAGGGGGGTAGATAGAGATGGTTTGGACAAGTTCTTCGCCCTTCCCAAGAGAGATTAGTTTACCAAACTTTCAACTGGGCTCCACAAGGCACTAGAAGAGTTGGAAGACTCAGGCCTACTTAGCTGAGGACTATGAACAGTGAAGTAGGAGATGACGAATGGAGAATTATTGATTTAAAAGCTAAAGATAGAGACGACTGGCGAAATCTAACCGAGGCCCTTTGCGTCAATAGGCGTAGGATGAGATGATGATGATAGGATGATAATAATGATAATAATTACCTTAATGGTTTGAAAATATCGGTTATCCCTAATTAGTAATTTGATGAAACTATTCATTCCTGCCGTGTTAATTTACAATTGACAGCGTAATGCAACTTTTTCTCGTTATTTACGCATGTTGATGAAGTATTCATTACGCACGATCGAAGGCGTCTGGTAAAAATTGTTTTCTTCGTACCTAAAAATAAAAGGCATCAAAAGTTAAAAGTCAGTGCTCGGGTTTATGCATACATCCATCGCAGTAGTATCCAGATTGAAAATAGAATTTCGTAAAAATCCACTAGACATCTGAAAGATTAAAGATATTAAGGCTTTCAAAAGGAAACTGAAGACTTTCATCTTCTCAAAGTGCTTCGATAGCGTGGATTTAGTAATAAACGAGCAATATGCTATGTGAAGTGCTGAATGCGTTCGAACATGATAAAATGACTGTGGAGGTCCTGTAGAGAGTAGGGTTCCCCTGCTTGTTAAGACCAGAAAGACAGCCCTTTAAATAAAGTAATAATAGCTACACACATGAAAAAGACTCTTAAAACTAATACCAGCTCCATGCGATATATATATATATATATAAAAAAAAAAAAAAATTTGACCTACGCCTGATAACGCCACGATGCAAGTAAAACATTACGTCTTAGTGCTAATAATAGCATCATGCGTAGAAACCTTCGATTATCTTATTCCACCGTACAAGATTACGATCCTGTTTCTACTGGATCGCAGAGGTTGTGGCCTCGTCCAATCGAAAAAAAGGGTAAATGAAGCATTGTTTATTAACGTTATAAGAGCACCCACTCGACATGCCTTTAACCTACGGCTAGTTCCTGGAGTTATAGGATTTCATGAATTTGGGTCAAATAAAAGGCCGTGGAGGCTTATCAACGTCAAAATGCAACTGGAAGAAAACAATGCAGTTAGAATATGAAATAAAAGTTAAAAGAGGAGAAAGAGTTATTATTATTATTATTATTATTATTATTATTATTATTATTATTATTATTATTATCATTATTATTATTATTATTATTATTATCAGCTAAGCTAAACCACTACTTGGAAAAGCAGGATGCTATAAGCCTAAGGGCTCCAACAGAGAAGTGAGGAAAGGAAATAAGGAAATAAATAAACTATATAAGGAATGGACAATTAAAATAACACATTTTAAGAACAGTAACAACATCAAAACAGAAATTTCTTATATAAACTATAAAAAAGGCTTATCACAGCCTGTTCAACATAAAAACATTTGCTGCAAGTTTCTACAAGATAAAAGAAAGGAAAAGATAACGTGTAAAATAGAACGCTAAAATAAGAAAGCAGATACTGATTCCCAGGGCGAGACAGTGGCTGGAAGAAATATAATATACACTAATAACCCACAATGTATGAAAAATGAAATTTATTTAAGCTTCCGAAGGGACCATCCTGAAGAGGAAGGAAGATGGTCCCTTCGAAAGCTAAATAAATTTAATTTTTCATACATTGTGGGTTATTTTATCTATCATAAATACACAAAAATTGTGGTATTTTAATGTATAATATACACTACGATGGTCAATTTTCATAGACAAGTTATCAGTTAAGAATGGACTATTGGCGTTCATGTTTTCAGTCCAAAGGAGATATTATATTAACTTAGACTTTAAAAAGTAGTGGCATTGAAGCTTGCAATTTTTTATCTTCAATTTAAGACGGACTTTATTCGAACCGTAAATTTTAATAATAGATTTCGAGGCCTAACATTAATTTCGAACATGTCCAAAAAATTTGAAGCTTTACAATGTAATTTGTAAATCTTATCAAATTTTCTAAAATATATGTGGATACCAATATTCCATCACAAAGCCAAAAATAAATATAAAAAATTCGGCGCTTAAAGTTGTAAGAATATAAAAATGTCAGATTTTCCATATATATATATATATAAAAATATAATGAATTTTTTTTTAATCTTTCCAACAGTAAAAGGTCCAGACATTTAAAATATAACTTGTGGTGGAAAAAACATTCTTACTGAAAATATCACTGTGCGAGTGGGTGAAATCAATACGCTAACAGACCTAGAAACTGTTCATGGCGTTTGCTCTAATACAAGTCTCTCTCTCTCTCTCTCTCTCTCTCTCTCTCTCTCTCTCTCTCTCTCTCTCTCTCTCGGTTATTAACAGGTTTGGAAATAAATCTATTTAGGGCAATTTGATAATCTTACAAGGCAATAGAAACAAGATACAGAGCGCTCTCTCTCTCTCTCTCTCTCTCTCTCTCTCTCTCTCTCTCTCTCTCTCTCTCTCTCTCTCTCTCTCTCTCTCTCTCTCTCTCTCTCTAGGTGTTTAACAGGTTTGGAAATAAATCCATTTAGGGCAATTTGATAATCTTACAAGGCAATAGAAACAAGATACAGAGCTCTCTCTCTCTCTCTCTCTCTCTCTCTCTCTCTCTCTCTCTCTCTCTCTCTCTCTCTCTCTCTCTAGGTGTTTAACAGGTTTGGAAATAAATCTATTTAGGGCAATTTGATAATCTTACAAGGCAATAGAAACAAGATACAGAGCTCTCTCTCTCTCTCTCTCTCTCTCTCTCTCTCTCTCTCTCTCTCTCTCTCTCTCTCTCTCTCTCTCTCTAGGTGTTTAACAGGTTTGGAAATAAATCTATTTAGGGCAATTTGATAATCTTACAAGGCAATAGAAACAAGATACAGAGCTCTCTCTCTCTCTCTCTCTCTCTCTCTCTCTCTCTCTCTCTCTCTCTCGGTGTTTATCAGGTTTGGAAATAAATCTATTTAGGGCAATTTGATAATCTTACAAGGCAATAGAAACAAGATACAGAGCTCTCTCTCTCTCTCTCTCTCTCTCTCTCTCTCTCTCTCTCTCTCTCTCTCTCTCTCTAGGTGTTTAACAGGTTTGGAAATAAATCTATTTAGGGCAATTTGATAATCTTACAAGGCAATAGAAACAAGATACAGAGCTCTCTCTCTCTCTCTCTCTCTCTCTCTCTCTCTCTCTCTCTCTCTCTCTCTCTACATAGAGTTTTTGAACAAATAAATCTGGTAAACTAAGGAATCTCCTTTAAATTATAAACTTACTACTGATATGCACCGACGTACGAAAATCATTTTTCTTTCTAAGAGAGTTCGTCGATTTCAGTTCACAACCCACATCCGGGTGGATAAGACTTCACATATAATAAAATATTGTGTACGTTATTATTTATAAGTTATTATATTAAAACTGCCATGTCTGACACATCTTACTTATCAAACATGGTACAAGACAACCTCTGAACAGAGAACAGAAAGACCTTGGCGTGGGTGTAGATTTACAGGAATCGACTGATTTATCTCGTCGGGGAGCTTTTCCGCGAAAGGTTATTCTCCGTAAGTGGCCTTTAACAAGTATCTCTATTCCGTCGTGGACAGGGAAAGGTCACAGTCTTCTGCGATTGTGGATTTTTATGAGCACTAGGTGCCGCCTCTGAAGGAAATCCGATTTTAGACTTCTACAGTAGAGAATTCCTCTATATTCACTCTTTTATATGAATTTGGTGCCTACCGCCTCTGAAGGAAATCCGATTTTAGACTTCTACAGTAGAGAATTCCTCTATATTTACTCTTTTATATGAATTTGGTGCCTGCCGCCTCTGAAGGAAATCCGATTTTAGACTTCTACAGTAGAGAATTCCTCTATATTCACTCTTTTATATGAATTTGGTGCCTACCGCCTCTGAAGGAAATCCGATTTTAGACTCCTACAGTAGAGAATTCCTCTATATTCCCTCTTTTATATGAATTTGGTGCCTGCCGCCTCTGAAGGAAATCCGATTTTAGACTTCTACAGTAAAGAATTCCTCTATATTCCCTCTTTTATATGAATTTGGTGCCTGCTGCCTCTGAAGGAAATCCGATTTTAGACTTCTACAGTAGAGAATTCCTCTATATTCACTCTTTTATATGAATTTGGTGCCTGCCGCCTCTGAAGGAAATCCGATTTTAGACTTCTACAGTAGAGAATTCCTCTATATTCCCTCTTTTATATGAATTTGGTGCCTGCCGCCTCTGAAGGAAATCCGATTTTAGACTTCTACAGTAGAGAATTCCTCTATATTCCCTCTTTTATATAAATTTGGTGCCTGCCGCCTCTGAAGGAAATCCGATTTTAGACTCCTACAGTAGAGAATTCCTCTATATTCCCTCTTTTATATGAATTTGGTTCCTGCCGCCTCTGAAGGAAATCCGATTTTAGACTTCTACAGTAGAGAATTCCTCTATATTCACTCTTTTATATGAATTTGGTGCCTGCCGCCTCTGAAGGAAATCCGATTTTAGACTTCTACAGTAGAGAATTCCTCTATATTCCCTCTTTTATATGAATTTGGTGCCTGCCGCCTCTGAAGGAAATCCGATTTTAGACTCCTACAGTAGAGAACTCCTCTATATTCCCTCTTTTATATGAATTTGGTGCCTGCCGCCTCTGAGGAAAATCCGATTTTAGACTTCTACAGTAGAGAACTCCTCTATATTCACTCTTTTATATGAATTTGGTGCCTGCCGCCTCTGAGGGAAATCCGATTTTAGACTCCTACAGTAGAGAACTCCTCTATATTCACTCTTTTATATGAATTTGGTGCCTGCCGCCTCTGAGGGAAATCCGATTTTAGACTCCTACAGTAGAGAACTCCTCTATATTCACTCTTTTATATGAATTTGGTGCCTGCCGCCTCTGAGGGAAATCCGATTTTAGACTTCTACAGTAGAGAACTCTTCTATATTCCCTCTTTTATAAGAAATTTGGTGCCTGCCACCTCTGAGGGAAATCCGATTTTAGACTTCTACAGTAGAGAACTCTTCTATATTCCCTCTTTTATAAGAAATTTGGTGTCTGCCACCTCTGAGGGAAATCCGATTTTAGACTTCTACAGTAGAGAACTCTTCTATATTCCCTCTTTTATAAGAAATGTGGTGCCTGCCACCTCTGAGGGAAATACGATTTTAGACTTCTACAGTAGAGAACTCCTCTATATTCACTCTTTTATATGAATTTGGTGCCTCGAATAAAAGAGAATCGTCCATATTCTGACCCATTGATTAAGATTTATCAGAATGTGGGACTTTTAATCACAAAATTAATATACAGGTCCTCAACTTAAAAACATTTTGAAATACGAACATAAATTCAACTAAAATCCTATATCTCAGATATTGCATCCAAAGTTCGTATACTGTAATAAGATAAAGAAATATCATAATAAAAAAAATACTATATCATTTAATAAAGTAATTAAAACGAATTTTTCAATAACCTGATGTTCATTTCATATGAAACGGGACTATTTGTTGACTATTGTAATTAATAATTGTAGGCATGGGAGATAGGTGAAGCCTAACCTAAGTTCAAATTTAAAAAAAATCAACTTAAAAACAGCTTCTTGTAACCTATTAAGTTTGTAAGTTGAGTTAGTAAGAAAAACAGCTTCTTGTAACCTATTAAGTTTGTAAGTTGAGTTAGTAAGAAAAACAGCTTCTTGTAACTATTAAGTTTGTAAGTTAAGTTTATTCTATACACATATAACCTAACAAGGAGTTTTTTTTTTTTTTTTTTTTTTTTTTAAACTCAAGGTGCTTCTAAATTCTATATCTGCATCATACAAAGGGAAATTTAGTCTCATTTAACTATCGTGAATGATTAATTCTTATCTGCTTGGGTGCATGCAACCGATATATTCATCAATCAAGGTCTCATTTGATTCCTCCAATAGATATTTTCAACAGATATTAACGAGCAAGCCAAAATTATAAAATTGACAACTGACTTTCTACAATCGATGAAATTCTAGGAGTTAAATCACTTTAAACCACCCTGCAAATTAAGCACACACCCCAATCTTTTTGTGAATATCTAATGTTTACCAAAAAGTATATAAATTATTGTTTTTGAGTGACTGAAAATTAAAATCAAGATGTGTGATGTTGTAATTGTTAAATTAGATGGGTTTGTTTATAGAAAAATGCATTTAAATGTGATTATACTGTAAATATTGTGATTGTAAAAAAAAAAAAAAAAAAAAAAATACAATATTTAAACCAGTCAAAAAAAAAAAAAAAAAATTCCACTTACTACTAAGATCTGGAATAATTACGATGAATGCGACTCGGCAGTTTCAGGATTTCCAGCAAGACCGCGAGTCTGGCCGGAATATGGGTCTACTCAACATAGACGGGCTATTATTCGATTTGGGGGAGGGGATTTTGAATAGAAACGATAAACAAATACATGTTGAAACTAAAAAAAAACACTTATAGTCAATTTCTTTTAACGAGGCAGATTTGCACAGACTTGCAGCGGTGCCCTTTTAGCTCGGAAAAGTTTCCTGATCGCTGATTGGTTGGACAAGATAATTCTAACCAATCAGCGATCAGGAAACTTTTCCGAGGTAAAGGGCACCGCTGCGAGTCGGTGCAAATGTGCCTCTCTAAAAAAATGGACTATAGTGCATACCTCCGCACAGACAGCTTGTTTCTCGACTTTGACCTTTAACCTAGGACTTTCAAAATTGAATCACTTCCACGTCTCAACATAACAATTGATCCCTGAAAGTTTCACTACTCTGTAAGATTGTGTCCAGGAAGTTGTTCACAAACAAACAGACAAACGGGGGCGAAATCATAACCTCCATCCAACTTCGTTGGAAGAGGGAATTGGGATATGAGATTTCCAAACGGAAATAATAAATCATAATTACTTTTACTGACAAGTGCTTGTAAAATTTTAGAATTCAGAAAGGCCTTGGAGAAAAGAAGTAATTTTGAGCTTTTATATATGCTGATTAAAACACATTCAAAAAGGTCTTGCTATAAAAAAAAAAAAAAAAAAAAAAAAAAAAAAAACAGAAGCAATTTAGATTTTTCATAAATACCGAATAAAGGCCAAAGAAATTGAAGCAATTTGGTAGCGGCAAAATCACCATGAACAGTCAAATTATTTAATATGAAAAATCAGAGTAAAAAGTTAATCATTCTCGACAGGCAATCAGCAGCAATTACGTACCTAAACGGCCTATTATTGTTATTGTTGTTATTGTTTTTTTATTTTTATCTTTATTTTTATTTTTATTTTATTTTTATTTTTATTTTTATTTTATTTTTATCTTTATTTTTATCTTTATTATTATTATTATTATTATTATTTGCTAAGCTACAACCTTAATTGGAAAATAGCCCAATAAGGAAAGGAAAGATGGAAAAAGTAAATATTTCAAGAACAGCAACAACATTGAAATAAATACTTCAAATAGAATAACAGCGAAACTTGAAATTAGCATCTGGATAGACGTCCCACTAGCGTTGGAGGTAAGTAGGAGATGAGCTGAAGATAAGTAGGAGATGAGCTGGAGATAAGTAGGAGATGAGCTAGCGATAAGTAGGAGATGAGCTGGAGATGAGCTAGCGATAAGTAGGAGATGAGCTAGAGATAAGTAGGAGATAAGTAGGAGATAAGCTGGAGATAAGTAGGAGATGAGCTAGAGATAAGTAGGAGATGAGCGGGAGATGAGCTAGCGATAAGTAGGAGATGGGCTAGACATAAGTAGGAGATAAGCTAGAGATAAGTAGGAGATAAGCTAGAGATAAGTAGGAGATGGGCTGGAGATAAGTAGGAAAAGAGCTAGAGATAAGTAGGAGATAAGCTGGAGATAAGAGATAAGTAGGAGATAAGCTGGAGATAAGAGATGAGCTGGAGATAAGTAGGGGATAACCCACAATTAATGAGTCAGGAGTGATCTCATTAATAAGGCTTAGTTTCTTTCGATTTAAATCAGCCAAGAATAAAAATAGATCGGGTAGAAAATAGACAAATCTATGATGTAAGTCACGATGAAAATTCTATCAACTGAAGTTCAAAGCACCTCTATCCACATCCAAAAATGACAGGCAATTGACGTGTGGTATAAATATGCCATCATGTGGCTAAATCATTTGGGCCGTGACCCAAGTGTTGAATGGGGGTCTCAAAGACACGAGACATTATTATCAATATTAATATTATTATTAATATCAATATTAATATTGATATTAATATTATTATCAATACTAATATTAATATTAATATTTTTATTATTATTAAAATTTTCATTAATATTAATATTTTTATCAATATTAATTTCATTATTATTTTTATCTGTATTTTCATTTTTATTTTTATTATTATTATTATCATTATTTTTATTATTTTTATTATATTTGTAGTACAATTTTTATCATTATTATTATTATTATTATTATTATTATTATTATTATTATTATTATTATTATTATTATTATTAGCTAAGCTACAACCCCAGTGAAAAAATCAGGATGCTACAAGCCCAAGGGCTCCAACAATGGGAAAAAAATAGCCGAGTGAGGACATGGCATAAGTAAATAAATAAAACTATATACAAGTAAATTGAATAAAGAAGATAAAATATATTAATATCAGTCACAACGTTAAACTACATATATCATAAATAAACTATGAACACTGGTTCAGGTCAGCTGTTCAACATAAAATAAAAAATATTCAAGGACCTATTTCACATACAAGACACTATGCTTGATGAAAATTAATTCTTCATATATGTAACAATTAATTCTTATCGGGGAATAAAACTTCATAATGACAAGAAGGTTTAGATGTGCCAATGTTGCTCTCAAGTGTTTTGTGAAACTATCCCGATTTACTTAAGGCCTTCTTTTCCTTTACAGATACTGAGGTCTTCAACGTTACGTTCGAGGATGAGGTAATATGGTTTGCAATGATACGATATATATATATATATATATATATATATATATATATATATATATATATATATATATATATATATATATATATATATATACATATATATATATATATATATATATATACATATATATATATATATATACATATATATATATATATATATATATATATATATATATATATATATACATATATATATATATATATATATACATATATATATATATATATATATATATATATATATATATATTATGTATATATATATATATATATATATATATATATATATACATATATATATATATATATATATATATATATATATATATATATATATGTATATATATATACATATATATATATATATATATATATATATATATATATATATATATATATATATATATATATATATATACACATACGTATAAGTTTTATGTACATATCTATCTATCTATCTATCTATCTATATATATATATATATATATATATATATATATATATATATATATATATATATATATATATATATATATATATATATATATATATATATATATATATATATATATATATATATATATATATATATATATATATATATATATATATATATATATATATATATATATATATATATATATATATATATATATATATATATATTAAAATGAAAAGTAACGATTGACAATTTTCCTATCAAAATCTAATATCAGATTCGTAATTTCTTTGTTTATTTCCTTTACTCTTCCAGGAAGTCCCCAAACGGTGATGCTTCTGATACGTCTACCCATTCTTCTGCTTTTCGTGGCAGCATTGTCAGATTGCGCCAGAAAAAACTTAAAAAGAGTGGACGATGGTCCACCAAGACCTACAGATATCCGCAGGTATATTGGCTCAGACCGCAGTCGCAGAGCTCTGAAGAATGCCCAAGCCTATGACCAGTTGTATGTCACGGATCCTAGCCCTTACATACTAGCGGAGGTCTTGAAAGACCTAGGTGGAGGAGCAGAAGGTCTGTGCCACGTACTTGTGTACTATGATCCCAAAGCAGTATCACCGGAGGACCTGGACACCCTACAGACAAATTTGGAGGCCCCTGTTATCCTAATAGATGTATCAAAACTGAAGTTTTCTCTGATCACTAAATCACAGCGTGATGTTCCCCTACTTGACCTACTGTCGAATCGGCCCGATCAGCGATGTCGACTGCTACTGGCTTGGTCATCACCAAATTACCAACGAGGGCTCCTCCTCATCCTAAGAGCTGAAGAAAATATATTGGGCCACAAAGACACAGTGATTCTCCCGGTTAGTGACCATCGTCTAGATCGTTTCTTACCCCAGCTCAAACGTAGAGTTCTAATCAAGAAACGTGGATCTAGAGTGAGCCGTAATCGTCGTGAAACATTGAATTCCAGGTTTTTGGTTGAAGGAGTATGTGAAGCATGCACAAAATATACTCTGCAGCAGTTGGGAGAGTGGAGTCAGCCAACTGGCTGGATATGGGGCGGATCAAACCTTCGTAACAGGGGGCTATCAGGAGTTGAAGTGATAGTTTCGTATACTCCATCTGTTCCAAATATTTTTGTTACTGAAAATAAAAATGATGGCTCACTTGTACTTGAAGGAGTTGAAATGCGTTTACTAGAATATGCGGCACAGGCTCTCAATTTCACCTACAGATTAGTTGTCCCACCAGATGGGGAATGGGGTAGGCCAATAAATGGTACCTGGACAGGAAAGGTTGGAGAGATAATAAAGGGGAATGCAGATATTGCTATTGGTGGTCTTGTTTATACAAAGGAGCGAGCTGAAGTCACTGAATATTCAATTTTGTTTCATAATGAATTGTGGGGTATAGTTTGTCCCCTATCTGTTAGACTTCCTGTATGGCCATATGTTATGTTCCCATTCAGAACAGAGAGTGCACCAACTGTATTCAAATTTCTTGTCATTTTCCATGTAATGGCCTTTTTAATAGTTTCTACGGTGGGCATTCAAGAAGAAACAACTCCTCGACACCCATTATCAGAATCTATGTACATAACTATCAAAACCGGCATCTCGCTTTACTTACGACTCATGGCTTGCCTCTACTTCTGGAACCTTTTTTTCTGTCTGATGAAACCAAAATATGAAGCCCCCATAGTTGACTCAATAGCATTGCTCCATAGTGGGAAACATTGGGGCATTGTTAGTGGAACAACAGTGACAAGGGTATTATCTACATCTTCAAGTCCTGGTCATATTGAGCTGGACGCAGGTGCTGAACCCTTGAATTCAATAAGTGAAGGTTTCCAACGTTTAAGGAGTGATGGACTATGTCTTGTTGGAGTACCTAAGAGATATGCAAAAGCTACAATTGCTACAAGACATACAACTGAGTGTGGAGAACCTGGTCTGCAAATAAGTGAAGAAAACTTGAACTCAGTACTTGGAGGATGGATATACCCCTATGGTTCACCTCTAACTGAGCCAATGAATCTTATCATCAGTCGGCTTCAAGGGTTTGGGTTTCTAGAACATTGGCGGCAAGAATTACATCTGATGCTTTTAACAAAAGGGCCGCGGGACTTGCCATGTCTTAATCCGCCTTTAAATGCACTTACCGTCATGGACCTTCGCCTTGCATTTTTGGTTCTCCTTGTAGGCTGGAGCGCTGCTCTACTAGCTCATATTGCTGAGCATGTGATGTATTATATATATAATCCACTAGAGCACAATAATATCACCAGGCGCAAAGAAGTTGGAAACATTGTACGACGTAATACTAATATAGCTATTGTGGACCCTAATGCAAGAGAACCTGTTTCTATTGATGATAGATACAATAACATCAACATCGTCGAGACTGAACCACGTAAGAAAAACACGATCGATGAAACTATCAAAAGTAAGACCAACAAAACTGATGACTACATATCGTCAGAGGACAACTCACCATGTCACACATACAAAGTACGAGATTGGCTTAGGAATGTTTTAACGCCAACAGAGAAATTAGATGTCACTGTAAAAGAAATAGAGCTCAGAAAACAGCTGAAGACTATCCTCAATGATATGTGGGGAATCAACCCCAAATGACAGGAGGCCCCAGAGACGAAAGATACATGGCCTTCGCCTCTGGGGCAAAAGTGGTCCAAAGCAGCCAAAATGACAATGCCTTCACAAGACTTAGAAGACAAAATTAAGCCCAAATTTCATTCTTCCGAGTTGAAGTCTCAACTGATAGATGTAAAACATAAAGAAGCGGACGGAACACGACTAGAGAGCCCAGAGATAGCAGACTTCAGGGTACATCCAAGACCTGAACTGAGAAGGGCAAGAAGGGAAGAAGAGGGAGAAAACCCATGGGAAGTGTTCACTATACTTCCCTCACAACCCCCAAGAAGAGCTAATGAACAATTACCCGTGAAAAGCAGAAGCCAATCTCTGAAAATACGTCCAGCAAGTAAAAAGCCTGCCTCCAGAACTGCATCATTTGACCAAAACACTAAAGTCCCAGTTGTACTTAGGAGCGTTGTTAATCCTCCAAACGTTCTCGTTTTAAAAGATGAAGAGAAAATGGTGGAAGCAACAAAACATCACCCAAATGTGCCACAGAGGCCTGTGACATTTATTCCAGAATCCTCCTCTTCAGAAAGTGAGAGTAACGGTGTTCTGAGCGCCAGCAGCGACACAGATGAAGGTATGTTACATGATTTATTTTTTTTCTGACAGTATACTAGCAGTAGTATATCACACAGTGCTTTCACGTGTACTTTCAAGTTTAGCCTTCAATTAATAATCAAAGAGTGATTAATGCAACTAAATACATTATTAATGTCTGAGTAACATGATTGCAAATGCTTGAAAGCTCCTAATTAAGACTAGTTGTTAACTAAATTTTGTCTCAACTAATTAATACTTTGACTCCTATTCTACAGTCATGACGAATATCATTTCTTGAAATTGTTTTCCTATTATTTTGATATTCTTTAAAAGCTAATTTCACCAATTCTTTATTCAAATACCACTTAAAACATTAAGTGTCACATGGTAATGACTTGCTTTATTTGTGTAGCCTATTATTTGTCTGTTCTAAAAATTATATTTCCTATAATTTTTTGTTCCTCTTAGGCACAGCGTGGGTTAAAAATGCAAATAAAACTACATACTATATACAGTGTCTACCTATGTCCCAGTTATCACAGTTTACCTTCTCGGTATTTTGCATATGAAAATAACGCCCAAAAATTACGTACAGTATATTATCATGTCAAAATAGTTGCAGAAGTATTCCCGAGTAGATTTTTTCCTCCATACAACGAAAAATGGATTCCTTGCCTAGAAAAAATACTTTACATTCCAACAAAATAGGTTAATTCATTTTTTTTTTTTTTTTTTTTTTTTTTTTTTTTTTTTTTTTTTTTTTTTTTTTTTTTTTTGTGTCATCATTTCCAATACCTTTGCTCAAAATGTTGATACAATATGTGCTTTCAGAAAACATTGTGGAGAGAGAGAGAGAGAGAGAGAGAGAGAGAGAGAGAGAGAGAGAGAGAGAGAGAGAGAGAGAGAGAGAGAGAGAGAGAGAGAGAGAGAGAACGTCCAAAATCAAGGCAAATTACAACTCAAGGAGGAAAAAACGTAAGGTCAGCAACTTGTACTCTAAAGGGGCTATCCCTCCAAGGAGATCACAGATAAGGGGGAGGAGGTAAACAACCCATATAATTTACCAAAAATTTTAACTGGGCTCCGCAAGGCCCTAGAAGAGTTGGAAGACCCAGGCCTACATGGCTGAGGACTATGAGGCGTGAAGTAGATGATGTGGAGAGGCCTTGTTTTAAGACCTCACGATAAAGACGACTGGCGAAATCTAAGCGAGGCCCTTTGTGTCAGTAGGTGTAGAAGTAGATGATGATGATGATGATGATGAATTGCCCTTCGGAGCTGTCAGTTTGTTGGTTCTCAGACTATCCCTTATGTTTGATTTGATTCTGAGGAATCTGAGCTATATGGGGGGAGGGCCCCAGGGGCGGGGGGAGGGCCCCAGGGGCAGGGGGTGGCCCCCTGGGGCGGGGGGGAGGGCCCCAGGGGCAGGGGCAGGGTCCCAGGGGCAGGGGGGAGGGCCAAACACTGGGGTTGGGGAGGCCAATCTACTCCGAAGACTAACTGGGGAAGAAAGAAAACTGGCACGGGGGTGAGATTAGATAGCTAAAAAGTGGGTGCCATCTAGTTAAACAATGGTTAAAATGTGAGTAAAATGGTAGAGTGGTAATGTTAGCTTTGTTCAGTACTTGAATGGGTGACCACCAAAAACGGCTCACTGACCATCCTGGCAAGGTAGTGACGTAGACACTTGATAATATCGGGAAACAAAATATAGCATTTTGTTAATATTTAACTCCATGACACCTCGATCTAAGTAACGCCTTTCCCACAGTATTACTAACAACACTCAACACTCGCAGACTTCAGGAGTTTTAAGTTTTAAAGGTAGCTCATGAACGACAAGGCAGGGTCAGTGAAATTGCCCTAGAGACTGACCATTATGATCAGCACCCCAGACCACCCACCCAAGCTAGGACCAGGGAGGGCCAGGTAATAACTGCTGATGACTCAGCATGCAGACCTATAGGCTCCCCCAAACTCCCCATCCTTAGTTCACAAGAATGGTGAGGTTGCAGACGATAAAAAAACTAACGAGTCTGAGCGGAACTCGAATACCCGTCTGGCAATCACCAGGCAAAGACGTTACCAATAAGGCCACAACAACCCTGTAGAATTAATCAGTACAGACTAACTGACCATTTGGTTATCTACATAATTATCATAGCCATGTTTCCGTAGATACAACCATCCTATGCAATCAAATCTGAAAGATGAATTATATGTTTACTTTACTTTCTTTGACGGCTGTTTTTCCGGTCCCATAAAGCAGGGGAACTCCACTCTCTACAAGACCTCCACTGTCGTTTTATCTTGTTCGTTCAGAGTTTTCATCATTTCATATCACGTATTGTTCATTTACTGATAAATCGTCTCTGTCAAACGACTCACGGAATAAGAAAGTGTTCAGTTTCCTCTTGAAAGTCTTCATATCTTCAATCATTTGGATGTCTTGTGGGAGCTTATTGTATAGTCTCGGGGCAGCATATCTAAAGGCCCTGGAGCCTCCAGACTGCTTAAAAAACAACGTAAAATTTGGAAAACAAACATCATGAAAATGTCTGGTCTAAATTGTATTGCTGGCGTATTTCAACGATCGACACAAAATAAAACATCCACATATATACCATTCTGCAAATGTATTAATTTCCGTTTATCAACTAGAGGGGCACTCAGTAGAGCGTAGACCGCCGCGGTAGCTTATTTCTCGACCTTTTACTCAACCTTGACCTTTGACCTTAAAATGTATTAATTGGCGTGGATTTTCATACACTCAAATATGAACTAAGTTTGAAGTCTCTGTGACAACGACGTCCAAACTTATGACTGATTACGTGAATTGGTAATTTTACTTGATTGTGACCTTGACTTTCGACCTTGACCTTCCAAAATTTAATAATTTCCAGCTTTTTACATAACAGTTAATCCCTGTAAATTTCATTACTCTGCGATTATAATTGTGGCCAGGAAGTTGTTCACAAACAAACACACACAAGCAGGGGGTATAACATAACCTCCTTCCAACTTCGTTGCCGGTTTATCGATTTGAGGTTTTTTGGCATCCCAATATCTAAGGTCATTGACGCCGATATCATTTATCATATATAAAGAATAAAAGAATATTCAATTAACACCATAAAAGCGTAGATATTCTAAAAGTTAAATAGATTTCAGAAGACCTGCTTCTGCAGTACAGCTAAAAATACCCCTAGCATAGTACGACACATCATGTCCAAGAATCTTGGCAAGGATGAACCTGCCATCCTTCACCTCGAGCCTCAAACAGTTATCTATTTCTTTCACAACTATAAGTAGCCACTTTCCTCTTGGTAAGCGTGGAAGGGACTCTTTAGCTACGGTAAGCAGCTCTTCTAGGAGAAGGACACTCCAAAATTAAACCATTGTTCTCTAGTCTAGGGTAGTGTCATAGCCTCTGTACCATAGTCTTCCACTGTCTTGGGTTAGAGTTCTCTTGCTCGAGGGTACACTTGGGCACACTATTCTATCTTATTTCGTTAAAGTTTTTATAACTTATCTGTGAAATATTTATTTCAATGTTGTTACTGTTCTTAAAATATTCTACTTTTCCCTTTTTCCTTTCCTAACTGGGCTATTTTCCCTGTTGGAGTCCATGAGCTTATAGCATCCTGCTTGTCCAACAAGGGTTGTAGCTTAAAAAGTAATAATAATAATAATAGTAAAAATAATAATAATAATAATAATAAAACGGTCAACAAAAGCCTCACTGTCAATGGTACCAAACAGTTGTCGCAATATGGCTGGTAGTGGCCAGTAAGCAGATATTCATGTGACAACCGAATGTGACCAATGCGAAGACGACAAATAGTCTCCCACTTTCGGGGCATCATGTTATACTTCTAGGGGGATATAATATTCGTTACTTCTCGCGTCTTATTTCCAACCAAACCACCTCAATGCTGTTGCCAACCATTCGAAGTAAAATTCTTAATGTTAGGTAAACAATCATTACAAAAGAGTGGGATACCTTCTTGATCGCAAACTCAGCAGCAGCATTCTTGGCCAGTAAGTCTGCCCTTCTCGTTTCCAGACACATCTACGCGAGTAGGAACCCAGCAAAATTGCACTGTTATACCTCTGTCCAATAATAAATAGCCATTCTAAAATCTTTAAAACTAGAGGGTTACTGGAATTAAAAACTTCTAAAGCTTGGAGGACACTCCCTGCATCACTAAAAATGATAAAATTAACCCCCCTCTTCCAACGCTATTTTTTTTAAAAGAGGTTAAAGTATGCCGTATTTTCGGCCGTAAATATGGAAGTTATTAGAGGAAGTGCACCTCTACAATTAAAATCATAACTCCAAATCCAACGCCAGCATCAGATTTGGAGCCATTGGTATATATATAAAAGTTGATTCCTTGAAGGTAACTATATTTAGAAATTCGATATTTTCCCTTGAGATGGTAATTCCTGGATTGTATATCTGAATTGCACGTAAATTAATACGGCTCGTTCAACATTAGACAATGTCAGGATAATAGGTAAAACTATAAACATTGAAACAAGAGACCATCTGAATAAATCCTTCCCCTTCGTGCAACTTGCACTTTGGATGCATTACATATTCATTTCTTCAGACCTTAGGGATAGGGACTGGTGACCTTAGGTGACATTTCTTCTTCCGTCTCCGCGATTAATATTCGATAGGTTTCAGAACTTAAGGAAGCTGAAGACGATAGTTATTTTTAGTGTTTGCACGCGAGAAATCCTCTTCCTTTCTTCAAGAGATGCATTGGAAATAGATTAATAAATTCCTCATGGGACTTTATTTTTTCTAAAAAAAAATCTAAATGTAAGACTAGGTTCAACCAGTGAGAAAAATTGGGGATATTTTACACTTCTCACTAATAGTTGAACCATTAGTTGACAATCTCTTACTAACCTGAACGACATAGTATGGCAATAGTCGCCAATCTATTGCTAATATTCCCACGAAACACAAAAAACGTTTTAGTTTAAAGGTCGCTCATGAATGGCAGAAGCAAGGAACAGTGACAATGCCCAGGACTCTGAACATGTATACATATGATCAGCGCTTAAGACCTCTCTCTCCACCCAAGCTAGGACCAGAGAAGGCCAGGCAATGGCTGCTGTTAACCTAACAGGTGTCGCACATCCATAGATCACAAGGATGGAGAAGCTGCAGATACTACAAGAGACTATGGAGCTTGAGCGGGACTCGAACCCTAGTTCCGGAGATTCAAGCCGTAAAAACAAAAGAAATCACTTACAATTTTAACTATCTGTTTTATAAAGCTAAAAACTTTAGTTTGCGTTAACATTCTTTTCTAAGGATTAAATCTACTTTTTTCACCTCCACTTGAGAATTATACGATGTAACGAGGTTCAAATCCCACATTAGTTAAGCGTCCAACAGTTTAAAGGCCGCTCATGAATGGCAGAGACAAGGGACAGTGACCTTGACCTATCAAGCAGGACAATGCATATTACATGTGATCAGCGCCCAAGCCCCTTCTCCATCCAAGCTAGGGCCAAGGAGGGCCAGGCAATGGCGGCTGATCACTCAGCAGATAGACCTTTAGGCTTCCTCAAACGCCCCATCCTTAGCTCACAAGGATGGTGAGGTTGCAGCGACCAGAGGAACTTGACGAGTTTGAGCGGGACTCGAACCCCAGTCTGGCAATCACCAGACAAGGACGCTACCACTAGTACACCATAATCCTTGAATTAATTGCTCTACAAAAGCTTAAATATCAGTAATCTATGAATAGATTAATATTCATTAAATGATGTAGAACGTTTAAGATATTACAGCTGTACTGTGTCGATAAAGACGTTTATCACAGGTCTAAAAAACCAATCACTTAATCTTCCATACTATTAAAGTCCCACGGTGATGGTCAAATAAAAGGCTAGCTAATTCAAAGAAGAATTGTGAGGGG
>NC_090762.1:26964061-26969061 GCF_036898095.1 Palaemon carinicauda
CTCTCTCCCCGAGATCACTTAGAACTCTCTCTCTCTCTCTCTCTCTCTCTCTCTCTCCCCGAGATCACTTAGAACTCTCTCTCTCTCTCTCATCTCTCTCTCTCTGTCCGAGATCACTTAGAACACTCACACTCTCTCTCTCTCTCCTCTCTCTCTCCTCTCTCTCGCCGAGATCACTTAGGACACTCTCTCTCTCTCTCTCTCTCTTCTCTCTCTCTCTCTCTCTCTCTTTCCGAGATCACTCAGAATATTCATGGACTTCTTAATCGCACGTTGGTCAGTACCATCAAAAAGAATAGGAGAGGAGGTCTGAATAACTTATACAGCATCTCAGGAAATGTGTTTTTCTTTAATATACCTTTATATATGCGAGGCAACCTACGTACAAAGAAGCAAAGGGCATTTGTCAATGTTACGTCTCCCAATACGCAAATGTTTACTTTGTGGTCTCCCACGAGCGTGTATACAGTAGATGGCATATTATGTAGAGCATGATTTATTATATCATAATATTGTTATGGACTTATATATTTATTATATTTCTTTTTCGGTTAGAGATCGTGATGTCCATAAGCAATGCTTTACGTTGAATTAAAAGGGTTTCTATGTGTAGATCTTGTTTCATATGAAGAAAAGATTATTCTTGTTATACGAAACGTTTTTAAATTATTATTATTATTATTATTATTATTATTATTATTATTATTATTATTATTATTATGATTATTATTATTATCGCTATCGTTTTCGCTATCATTATCATCATCATTATCATCCTTATCATTATCATTTTTGTTATTATTATTATTATTATTATTATTATTATTATTATTATTATTACCGTTATCGCTATCGTTTTTGCTATTACTATCATTATCATTATCATCCTTATCATTATCATTATTGTTAACAATATCGTTATTATTATTTTTTTTTTACTTGCTAATCTACAACCCTAGTTGAAAAAGCAGGATGTTATAAGCCCAAGGGCTCCAACAGAGAAATAGCCCAGTGAAGAAAGGAAACAATGAATAAATATACTACAAGAGAAGTAATCAACTATCAAAATAAAATATCTTAAGATAAGAAATATTAAAATAAATCTTTCATATATAATATAAAAACTTTAACAAAACAAGGAGAACGAGAAATAAGATAGAATAGCGTGCCCGATTGTACCCTCAAGCAAGAGAACTCTAACCCAAGACAGTGGAAGACCAGTGTACAGAGGCTATGGCACTACCCGAGACTGGATAACAATGGCCACAGATTATATGATATAATAAATACCAAAATAAACATCGGTGTTATTAAAATAAAAAAGATAAAAAAAAACATCGGAATGAGTTTATCTCTCAAGCCAAAAATGAAAAAAAAAAAATGTAAATTATAATATAAAAAAATAAACCATGAAACCGTGATTCTTTCAAGAACTGGGAGATGCCAGATGCCTCAGTTTATGTTTTAATATTGATAAATCTAAGTAAAAACGTGTTTATAATTATCATATCTTCAAATCAATGTTAATGTTAATCCAGGTTAAGCAACACGAATATAAAAAGGATTAAACGATAGAAATTTCGTATGTATATCCAAAATCTTTATAATTTACTGTTGTTATAAAAGACTCAACATTGTCAACATGAAAAAAGAAAAAAAAATAGTGCAAATAGGTTAATCCGATCGTAAGTTCGAATCTTAAAATTATTTAAGGAATAGTTCGACGAGTTTTGATATTTTTCAGCGACTATACATTTTAAAAAAAATCCTATTCAATATTTATATCCAATTGCTTGATGTACGTATAGCGAATAGAATACTTGTTTCTGTTTATTGACATATGAATAAAAGTAAACCTAAAGAGGCACTCAGTAGAGCGCAGACCTCCGCCAAGGCAGCTCATTTCTTTGCTCGATCTTGACATTGACCTTAACATTTATTAATTGAAGAGGATTTTCACAAACTCAAATATGAAACTAGTTTGAAGTCTCTGTGACAACATGTCCAAACTTTTGGGTGATTACGTGAATAGGACATTCTGCTTGACCTTTGACCTTGACCTTTGACCTTGACCTTCCAAAATTTAATCATTTCCAGCTTTTTACATGACAGTTAATCCCTGCAAGTTTCATTACTCTACGAGTAAAATTGTGGCCAGGAAGCTGTTAACAAACATGCAAACAAACAAACGGGGTTAAAACATAATCTCCTTCAACTTTGTTGGCGGAGGTAAAAAAGTAAAAAAAAATATATATTATCCTAAATTCCCCTGAACTTCAAAGTAAATAAATCATTGTCTCACTTACTAGGAAAGTTTGCAGAAGGAATCAGAGGAAGAGAGGAGAGAGCTCCTCCAGCTCTAGATGGAACATACATACATTACAATACATACATTCATACATACATACAAACACAAACACTATTATATATATATATATATATATATATATATAATATATATATATATATAATATAATATATATATATATATATATATATATATATATATACACGAGTACATATTATATATATATATATATAATATATATAACATAATATATATATATATATATATATATATATATATGTACTCGTGTATATATATATATATATATATATATATATATGTACTCGTGTATATATATATATATATATATATACATAATATATATATATATATATATATATATACACGAGTACATATATATATATATATATATAATATATATATATATATATATATACACATAAGAACTGAACCATACATGACTCTTAGGCCCCGTCCACACGAGCGAGCACTGCTTGGTAAGCTTTGCTCGGTGTGACGTCAGAAATGAGAGAACCGCGAGCAAAGCTTCGCACAGGGCTTCCCTGATGTTTAGCGAAGTATCAAGGTTTTGCCTGGCAAGGGTTTTCCCTGACGGAAATTCGTCTTCCAATAAAGGGATAAAGCTGTCACACTAATGACATGCCATCACTTTCGAATATATACATCTGCTTTTGCACATATAAATATATATATATATATATATATATATATATAATATATATATATATATATATATATATATGCACTGCTTATAAATTATCAATACTCCTAATTAAGGTATCTCTTTCATTATATATGGTTCCACTTTCGATAAGATTTTATAAAAAGTGTTAGGGTCCATTCTCATATAGTTGATGAAATCTGCCTCATGACCATGTTTCAGTTCCCGCAATATTGTCATGTGACTTCCAATGTCCTCTCTTCTTCGTAACCACTCTTTACACCACATCCTTTTCTGCTTTGTGCTTTTATCTTTGCACACATTGCTATAACAATAGACAGCGCGATTTTCTTTTTGCGTGTCCTGCGATCCATGCTGCCCCACACAACTTGATCCTGGTCAGTCACTCACTGCCAGTCTTTCACTACCCAACCACCGTCGTTTGGACAAGAGCTTAAATGCGTTCGACAGCTTGGCTCGCAAAGAGGCAAAGTTTACCGAGCAAAGATCGCTCGTGTGGACGGGCCTTACTTTACTTATACAAAGGAGAGGAGTGTGCCAATGCGTGTGTGTGCATATCTATCGAAATATTTAGCCATCACTGTTAAAAGGCCCCACAAGCTAATCCAACAGCCTCGGTACGTTCATTCCACGAATTCTCTAACATTTCCATAACCTTGACATACTCCATATTCTTGAATAATTTGTGATATAACTATTGCTAACCATTGCTTATTTGAATAAACCAGATGGCCCAGTCACTTAATATCTAAAAAATTATTTTTGGCTCTTTGCCTGAGGCCAAACTCGTCTATTCATTAGACCAGTAGGTTATTAAATATCATTACAAGCCAGGCTATAAGCCTAGTTGGAAAAGCAGGATGCTATAAGCCCAAGGGCTCCAACAGAGAAAAATAACCCTATGAGGAAAGGAAACAAGGAAATAAACTACAAGAGAAGCAATGAACAATCAAAATATATTTCAAGAACAACATTTAATTAGATCTTTCATATATATAAACTATAAACTTGAAAAAAAAAACAAGAGGAAGAGAAATAAGATAGAATAGTGTGCCCCAGTGTACCTTCAAACAAGAGAACTCTCTAACCCAAGACAGTGGAAGACCACGGTACACAGGCTATGGCACTACCCAAGACTTAAGAGAACAATGGAACTACTGTTAGTTCTGTAATTATTTTTCTGTAAAATCATATCGAAATTTTCCTCCCCAAGGCTACTGTATCTTGAATGTGACAGTTTATCATTTACTTAAAATTGACGTTTTTAAAAGTTCACTTGAATAACATATTCCTAAAAGTATAGATGTATGACCTTTATCTTCTATACAAATCCATAATCTTACCGTTCTCAAAAGGTAACATTTACGTCAATGAGTGATTATTTGAACTTTGACCTTTGACCTTAACATGTATTAATTGGCGTGGATTTTCATACACTCAAATATGAACCAAGTTTGAAGTCTCTGTGAGAACGATGTCCAAACTTATGGCTGATTATGTGAATTGGACATTTTGCTTGACCGTTACCTTGACCTTTGACCTTGACCTTCCAAAATTTTAATCCTTTCCAGCTTTTACATAACAGTTAATCCGTGCAAGTTTCATTGCTCTACGATAACATCTTGGTCAGGAACCTGTTCACAAACAGACAAACACACACACAAACAGGGGGTAAAACATAACCTCTTTCCAACTTCGTTGGCGGAGGTAAAGAATTTATCCAGTCCTTCAGAAGCGACACCCTAAATTATCAATTATGCTATACTAGTTTACGTAACTCCTCATAATGATTTATTGATGGACACTAAATATTTAGATAAATAGCCTATGCACACACACGCACCATCAGCTCTCATTAAAGCATGACAACTCATTCTCCCTCCCTAGACAAAGGACGGGGAGAGATGGGTGTGACAGGAAAGAAACACAAACACAAACACACACACACACATATATATATGTGTATATATATACAGTATATATATATAT
>NC_090762.1:26974061-26976561 GCF_036898095.1 Palaemon carinicauda
TAGAGGTAAAACACCTAAATATAGAGAGCATCTAATGCTAAAAGTAAGGCACCTAGAAATATATGTCAAAGAACTTCTAATGCTAGAAGTATGGGAGCTAAAAAGAGAGGTCAAGGAACTTCAAATACTAGAGGTGTGAGAGCTAAAAAGAGAGGTCAAAGAACTTCAAATGCTAGAGGTGTGGGAGCTGAAGGGAGGTCAAAGAACTTTGAATGTTAGAAGTGTGGGAGCAAAAAAGAGAGGTCCAACAACTTCTAATGCTAGAAGTGTGGGAGCTGAAAAGTGAGGTCAAAGAATTTCTAATGCTAGAAGTATGGGAGCCAAAAAGAGAGGTCAAAGAACTTCTAATGCTAGAAGTATGGGAGCTAAAAAGAGGTCAAAGAACTTCTAATGAGAGGTGTGGCAGCTGAAAAGTGAGGTCAAAGAACTTCTAATGCTAGAAATATGGGAGCCAAAAAGAGAGGTCAAAGAACTTCAAATGCTAGAAGTATGGGAGCTAAAAAGAGATCAAAGAACTTCTAATGCTAGAGGTGTCGGAGCTAAAAAGGGAGGTCAAAGAACTTCTAACGCTAGAAGTATGGGAGCCAAAAAGAGAAGTCAAAGATCTTCCAATGTTAGAAGTATGGGACCCAAAAAGAGAGGTCAAAGAACTTCTAACGCTAGAAGTATGGGAGCCGAAAAGAGAGGTCAAAGAACTACTAATGCTAGAAGTATGGGAGCCGAAAAGAGAGGTCAAAGAACTTCTAATGCTAGAAGTATGGGAGCCGAAAAGAGAGGTCAAAGAACTTCTAACGCTAGAAGTATGGGAGCCGAAAAGAGAGGTCAAAGAACTTCTAACGCTAGAAGTATGGGAGCCGAAAAGAGAGGTCAAAGAACTTCTAACGCTAGAAGTATGGGAGCCAAAAAGAGAGGTCAAAGAACTTCTAACGCTAGAAGTATAGGAGCCGAAAAGTGAGGTCAAAGAACTTATAATGCTAGAAGTATGGGAGCCAAAAAGAGAGGTCAAAGAACTTCTAATGCTAGAAGTATGGGAGCCAAAAAGAGAGGTCAAAGAACTTCTAATGTTAGAAGTATGGGAGCCAAAAAGAGAGGTCAAAGAACTTCTAATGTTAGAAGTATGGGAGCCAAAAAGAGAGGTCAAAGAACTTCTAATGTTAGAAGTATGGGAGCCAAAAAGGGAGGTCACAGAACTTCTAATGCTAGAAGTATGGGAGCTAAACAGAGGTCAAAGAACTTCTAATGCTAGAGGTGTGGGAGCCAAAAAGAGAGGTCAAATAACTTCTAATGCTAGAAGTATGGGAGCTAAAAAGAGGTCAAAGAACCTCTAACGCTAGAAGTATGGCAGCTAAAACGAGAGGAGGCTAAAAAGAGAGGTTAAAGAACTTTTAACGCTAGAAGTAAGGGAGCCATAAAGAGAGATCAAAGAATTTCTAACGCTAGAAGTATGGGAGCCAAAAAGAGAGGTCAAAGAACTTCTAATGTTAGAAGTATGGGACCCAAAAAGAGAGGTCAAAGAACTTCTAACGCTAGAAGTATGGGAGCCGAAAAGAGAGGTCAAAGAACTTCTAATGCTAGAAGTATGGGAGCCGAAAAGAGAGGTCAAAGAACTTCTAATGCTAGAAGTATGGGAGCCGAAAAGAGAGGTCAAAGAACTTCTAATGCTAGAAGTATGGGAGCCAAAAAGAGAGGTCAAAGAACTTCTAATGTTAGAAGTATGGGACCCAAAAAGAGAGGTCAAAGAACTTCTAACGCTAGAAGTATGGGAGCCGAAAAGAGAGGTCAAAGAACTTCTAATGCTAGAAGTATGGGAGCCAAAAAGAGAGGTCAAAGAACTTCTAATGCTAGAAGTATGGGAGCCAAAAAGAGAGGTCAAAGAACTTCTAATGTTAGAAGTATGGGACCCAAAAAGAGAGGTCAAAGAACTTCTAACGCTAGAAGTATGGGAGCCAAAAAGAGAGGTCAAAGAACTTCTAATGCTAGAAGTATGGGAGCCAAAAAGAGAGGTCAAAGAACTTCTAATGTTAGAAGTATGGGAGCCAAAAAGAGAGGTCAAAGAACTTCTAACGCTAGAAGTATGGGACCCAAAAAGAGAGGTCAAAGAACTTCTAACGCTAGAAGTATGGGAGCCGAAAAGAGGGGTCAAAGAACTTCTAATGCTAGAAGTATGGGAGCTAAAAAGAGGTCAAAGAACCTCTAACGCTAGAAGTATGGGAGCCGAAAAGAGAGGTCAAAGAACTTCTAATGTTAGAAGTATGGGACCCAAAAAGAGAGGTCAAAGAACTTCTAACGCTAGAAGTATGGGAGCCGAAAAGAGAGGTCAAAGAACTTCTAATGTTAGAAGTATGGGACCCAAAAAGAGAGGTCAAAGAACTTCTAACGCTAGAAGTATGGGAGCCGAAAAGAGAGGTCAAAGAACTTCTAATGCTAGAAGTATGGGAGCTAAAAAGAGGTCAAAGAACCTCTAACGCTAGAAGTATGGGAGCCGAAAAGAGAGGTCAAA
>NC_090762.1:26981561-27001561 GCF_036898095.1 Palaemon carinicauda
GTGGCACCCTAGCAGTACCATCTGAACTCGGTTGAGTCCCTTGTTAGGCTGGAGGAACGTAGAGTGTAGAGGTCCCATATTTTGTTTTGTTTCATTGTTGATGTCGGCTACCCCCCAAGATTGGGGGAAGTGCCTTGGTATATGTATGTATGTATGTATGCATATATGTATATATATATTATATATATATATATATATATATATATATATATATATATATATATATATACAGTATATATATATATATATATATATATATATATATATATATATATATATATATATATATATATAGTCAGTCATGGATAGAGAAGATGAAAGAATGGCAAAGCTCAAGACAGAGATGACTGGCAAAATCTAACCGAGGCCCTTTGCGTCAATAGGCGTAGGACTAGAGGATGATGATGATATAAATATAGTCACAGATACAGGTATGTGAACAGTATATTACATTTAACTTTTTTCCAAACAGAATCTAAAATCCTAACATTTTCTCCTCCTACAGAAATTTAAGACTACGCGAGATAGACAGCCGAGCGAGAGATTTCCAGAAAAGAAGACTTTTATAACAAGCCTGAGAGGGAACATATTCCAAGACCAAGAGTCTCGAGTCACCTCAGGATGGTCTGGTAAGCTGAGACACCCTGAAGACCTCTTCATGAACTGAGGCGAACAGCTGGCTTATCAAAACAAAGAACAATATGCAGCTGGATAAGTCATGACAAGAGAAACTATAGGAAATTCCAACTCTGTGTACCTATTAAGCTTTGAATTATCATTAGTCCAACTCGTGAGCACCCTAACAACTGGCTCAAGGGTTCAAGTATTTAAACAACTAGCAGCTTACAGCCATAAAAAAGTACAAGTTTTCAGTCAAATTTATATTCAGCTTCCCCACTCAACGTTCACATAATTTACCACAAAATCTTAGTACAAATATATAGTGTGTCCGTCATTTAGGGTGTGGACAGGGAGAAGGGAGAGATTAATGGACATGGTCTTCCACTGTCTTGGGTTAGAGTTCTCTTGCTTGAGGGTGCACTGGGGCACACTATTCTATCTAATTTCTCTTCCTCTCGTTTAGTTTAGAGTTTTTATAACTTATATAGATATTCATTGTAATGTTGTTACTCTTAAAATATTTTATTTTTTCCTTGTTCCCTTTCCTCACTGGGCTATTTTCCCTGTTGGGGCCCCTGGGCATATAGCATCCTGATTTTCCAACTGCAGTTGTAGCTTATTAAGTAATAATATTAATAATAATAATAATACTACTACTAATAATAATAATAATGACTCTTGGGGTAGAGTTCTCTTGCTTTTGGGTACACTCGGGCATACTATTCTATCTTCTATCTCTTCCTCTTATCATTCTGACTTTTTTATAGTTTATAAATGAAAGATTTATTTTAATGTTGTTATTGTTCTTAAAACTTCTTTTGTAGTATAATTCTTTATTTACTCTCCTCACCGGGCTATTTTCCCTATTTGGGCCCCTGAGCTTATAGCATCCTGCTTTTCCAACTGCAGTTGTAGCTTAGCAAGTAATAATAATAATAATAATAATAATAATAATAATAATAATAATAATAATAATCAGTGATTAGGTAAATGCATATATACAGTTGATGGTCATGTCTTGGCACCACTCCCCACTGTGGGATTGATGGGGGTGAAGGGGGATTCCCTAAGTATATACTTGTGAAGTCCAGCATTGCTAAAATCCATGATGTAATGAACAAAAATGTCATTTAAATTTCTCATTGTTTTGTAATTAACAAATAAATCATCTTAATTTTAGTGTAAATGTAGGAATAGAATCCATAGATGCAGTACGGTACTCCATACTGTACTGTAGATACAAAAAATGTATACACTAAATGTATGACACATACGAAATGAATATATAAATATATATAGATGTATTATTGATAGAAACTATAGAACTATCTGTGATATATAATAACGATATGATTGTATTAACTATGAATAAGTTGAAGGCTAGTAATATTTATGATATATGTCTGTTATGTTTATGGAAATTGTAAGATTCGAATGACATTATCAAGTATTTGTATATAATCCATATAGCAAAAAGAAAATACATTATGGCTTGGGTTCAAAAGTTGGAATATATATATATAGGATATTTTTTAAATGAAATAGCTAAATCACAGTACTTTCATTGGTATTGTGTGTAAGAATTCATAAAACTCTATTCTATGATGAAAGTTTTTTCTAAAATTTTTATTGAATATTTTAATATGGGATAATATTTACCCAAATGTATACAGTTTAATATGGGATAATATTTACCCAAATGTATACAGTTTAATATGGGATAATGTTTACTTAAATGTATACATTTTAATATGGGATAATATTTACCCAAATGTATACAGTTTAATATGGGATAATATTTACCCAAATGTATACAGTTTAATATGGGATAATATTTACCCAAATGTATACAGTTTAATATGGGATAATGTTTACTTAAATGTATACATTTTAATATGGGATAATATTTACCCAAATGTATACAGTTTAATATGGGATAATATTTACCCAAATGTATACAGTTTAATATGGGATAATATTTACCCAAATGTATACAGTTTAATATGGGATAATATTTACCCAAATGTATACAGTTAATTTATTCATCAAGAGATAATTACTAGGTTTCTGGTAACTCACTTAAGACATTTTATTTTCTACTTTCACTGGGCCGTCCTCTAAGATATGATGTGATTTGTACTGTAGAATATGTATCAGAATCTTATGAGATAATGTTGCTTAGCAAAACTATCTTTATATGTGAAGTGATTGTTATGTTTCAAATTATGTAATAAATCTGTAAGTACAACAGAAGCGTGTTTCACTCACAGCCAACTGAATTAAAAGACTAAGTAAAGTAGAGGGTTCAGTGCTGTTTCATTGGACAGGTTTCTTCTATACAGAAGGCCCTAAACTTAAAAACTTAGGTTAAATAGTTTCCAAGAAGCTGCTTATAAGTCAAAGTATTTGCGTTTATAAGTCGAATTTTAAAAAATTTTGGCCTAATGCAGGCGTAACCTGCCTCGCATGCCTACGATTTCCAGCTACAAAAGTCAGAAAATGGTCCCGTTTCATATGATAAAATAACAGGTTATTAAAAATGTTGTTTTGATTACTATATTAAATACTGTAGTATAATATTGTCTTTTTACAACATTTCTTTATCTTATTTTTATTATTTTCAGTTGGATTTGTGTTTGTATCTCCAAATGTTTGTAAGTCGAGACTCTTCAGCATACACATTTGTAACAGATAAGGCAATGCCCCTACCTTATCCACAGCAGACAAGATTGGTGCCCTAGATTAGGTTAGGTCAAGAAAGGCTGCCCTAGATTAGGTTAGGTCAAGAAAGGCTGCCCTAGATTAGGTTAGGTCAAGAAAGGCTGCCCTAGATTAGGTTAGGTCAAGAAAGGTTGCCCTAGATTAGATTTGGTCAAGAAAGGCTGCCCTAGATTAGGTTAGGTCAAGAACGGTTGCCCTAGATTAGGTTAGGTCAAGAAAGGTTGCCCTAGATTAGGTTAGGTCAAGAAAGGTTGCCCTAGATTAGGTTAGGTCAAGAAAGGTTGTCCTAGATTAGGTTAGGTCAAGAAAGGTTGCCCTAGATTAGGTTAGGTCAAGAAAGGTTGCCCTAGATTAGGTTAGGTCAAGAAAGGTTGCCCTAGATTAGGTTAGGTCAAGAAAGGTTGTCCTAGATTAGGTTAGGTCAAGAAAGGCTGCCCTAGATTAGGTTAGGTCAAGAAAGGTTGCCCTAGATTAGGTTAGGTCAAGAAAGGTCAAGAAAGGTTGCCCTAGATTAGGTTAGGTCAAGAAAGGTTAAGTTAATAATAAACATTAGCTACTTTTTTCGGTTTTTTGATTTGCTTAGGTTTCTAAAGGATTGAGATTTGCAGTGATTACACATACTGTATTACTATTTGAGAGTACATTCCTCCCAGCTATCTCTCTTGTACTTCTATGATATTACAGCAAATGCTATCAGTACTTTTCATCAATTTCTTTTCCCTACCCTAAAACCCTGGTTTCCCACTAGGATTCCTACATAACTGCAGTTTTTCAACATTAATGGTAAAAAATCCATAAAACATAAGAATTGTAAAAAAAATAAGCGTAACTATCCGGCCACAGAACTCGTAAAATTAGGTCTGTGAAGAGTTCACTTGGCCTACCAGAACCTCTTTCCAAGTGGGATGACTGGTGAGCATTGCAACAACTTAGCAAGAATCCAATAAGTAACTCTACTTAATCAGCCGGCAGTTATACAAGAAATTTATATTTAATAACATCAGGAGAAAAATCTGGAAAATATTAAGTACCGTACAGTACTTAATGCTTGATTTATTCAACCTGTGAAGAATGCAATCATTAAGGAAGAAAATTTCTCCTTACATTTTTCTACAAACATTACCTATACTTGGCATTAAAAAAAAAAAAAGAAAAAAAAAAAAAAAAAAAAAAAAAAAAAAAAAAAAAAAAAAACTTTCTTCCATAGAAGACGATATAAACTTTTATTTCATGTACAGTATACTACTTGTTCATAGGACACTTTAAAGGTCAAGACAGGTATGCTGTCACTCACTGCTCAGTTTGATTACCAAAACTTGTCTACTTCCTTCAGAGGAGATTTAATACAAAATGGATGAGGTGAATGATTCTGAACAAATTCAACACAAAATCCTTCTCTCTTATTCATAAACACCTTTGGATGGGGAATTTTGAAAACTTTTCAGCTATTACTGTATACATATACTGTACCACTGGTTTACTCCTAGATATAATATCATAACAATATATTACCAGGTTCTACTTTGTACAGTTCAAAAACTAGTGTGCAGTAGTACTGTACTGTACTTTCCTTGACAACTGTAGTATAACACATATTACAGTATAAACAAAATAGTTTGAATTCATTAACTAAATAAAATTTTAAGGGCCACAAATGTGTGCAGTCGACTACAGTAAATATAAAAAAAAAAATGCCACCTCATTGATCAGACTTTTACCTTAGGTTGAATCATGAAAGGGGTGATCTGGTTGATACGGGATAGAGTGTGCTGTAGCTTTAAACTTAATCCAATGACACAATTCCAAAGGGTATTCAATTCTTTGTGAGAACCATCTCATTGAAATAAGCATACAGTACTGTATTAAGAATCCAGGCATTAGCCTACTCTTACCAATACCTGCTTAACTAGTTACTGTGTCAACACAGCCTTAGTGATAAAATCAGCCTTCTAAACAAGACAGAAATGAAATAACATCTAGTATGCTAAAAAAAAATTCTATAACAAGACCAAAAGCCATTTTCAATTCCTAGTTAGTTTCTGTTTCTCTACCTGGTATACAGTATTCAAATTTCTTAAAACCATTTCTCCATATTTTCATTTACCTAATATCGCAAATACTGTACAGTGTTTTTCACCCAGAAATATGAGTTATGTGGTAATTTCTAGCCATGGATTACATCTGGAATGTGTACTTTAACCATCATCATAATCATCTCCTTCTACGCCTATTGACGCAAAGGGCCTCGGTTAGATTTTGTCAGTCGTCTCTATCTTGAGCTTTTAATTCAATACTTCTCCATTCATCATCTCCTATTTCACATTTCATAGTCCTCAGCCATGAAGGCCTGAATCTTCCAACTCTTCTCGTGCTTTGTGGAGCTCAGCTGAACGTTTGGTGAACTAATCTCTCTTGGGGAGTGCGAAGAGCATGTCCACAACCATCTACATCTACCCCTCACCATGATCTCATCCACATATACAGTTACCTATTGTAACCAGTGGGAAATATGTATCCTATACAACCAGAGCAACCATTGATCTATTGCCTCGGCATGGGCATAATGTCCAGCTCGCCAGGACAGGGATAATCATTATACAAGGCAATTAGAGAGTTGAATCATTCTATCATAATACGAGATAAATACAGGGTTCTGCTATGAATACTGAACATCTCATCAATGAAAATCATATAAATGATTTTCATTAATTATTGATTTGAGAAGTATGTTATTTTTATTAATAAAATAAATTTTTGAATATACTTACCCGATAATCATGTAGCTGTCAACTCCGTTGCCCGACAGAATTCTATGGAGGGATACGCCAGCTATCACAATACTAGAAGGGGGTGTACTTACCAGCGCCACCTGTGGCCAGGTACTCAATCATTTGTTGTTGACACCTCCTCAATTATTCCTCGGTCCACTGGTTCTCTCTGGGGAGGAAAGGGAGGGTCGATTAAATCATGATTATCGAGTAAGTATATTCAAAAATTTATTTTATTAATAAAAATAACATTTTTCAATATTAAACTTACCCGATAATCATGTAGCTGATTCACACCCAGGGAGGTGGGTGAAAACCAGTGTACATGATTAAAGGATAGCTAAGTATCCCATATTTCATATAACAGTTATCTCAAATAACAATGAAATAATAAGTACCTGGTAAGGAAGTCGAATAGAACCGTTACTCTGCCTTTTATTTAAAGTTCGTCTTCCTTACTGAGCGCAGCGTTCCTCTTGGAGGCTGAATCAACCCAAAGGTGCCAAAGTACAAGGGGTTGCAACCCTACTAAAGGACCTCTACCAAACCTTTAACCCAGGCGCTTCTCAAGAATGAACAGACCACCCGCCAAATCCAAGGATGCGGAAGGCTTCTTAGCCTACCGTAACAACCATAAAAAACAACAATAAAAGTATTCAAGAGAAAGGTTAAAAAGGTTATGGGATTAAGGGAATGTAGTGGCTGAGCCCTCACCTACTACTGCACTCGCTGCTACGAATGGTCCCAGGGTGTAGCAGTTCTCGTAAAGAGACTGGACATCTTTCAGATAAAATGATGCAAACACTGACTTGCTCCTCCAATAGGTTGCATCCATAATGCTCTGCAGAGAACGGTTTTTATTAAAGGCCAACGAAGTAGCTACAGCTCTTACTTCGTGGGTCCTTACCTTCAGCAATGCAAGGTCTTCCTCCTTTAAGTGAGAATGTGCTTCTCTGATCAGAAGCCTTATATAGTACGAAAGCCCATTCTTGGACATGGGTCTCGAGGGTTTCTTGATGGCACACCATAAGGCTTCTGACTGTCCTCGAATAGGTTTAGACCTCTTCAGATAATATTTGAGAGCTCTGACAGGGCAAAGAACTCTCTCTAGTTCGTTACCTACCATGTTGGAGAGGCTAGGTATTTCGAACGATCTAGGCCAAGGACGTGAAGGAAGCTCGTTCTTTGCTAGGAATCCAAGCTGAAAAGAACATGTAGCTGATTCGGTTGTGAAACCAATGTTCTTGCTGAAGGCATGAACCTCACTGACTCTCTTAGCTGTTGCAAGGCAAACGAGAAAAGCAGTCTTGAGGGTAAGATCCTTGAAGGAAGCTGACTGGAGAGGTTCGAACCTAGATGTCATAAGGAACCTTAAGACTACGTCTAGATTCCAGCCTGGAGTGGAAAGACGACGTTCTTTAGACGTCTCAAAAGACTTGAGAATATCTTGAAGGTCCTTGTTGGAAGACAGGTCCAAACCCCTGTGGCGGAGAACTGAGGCCAACATGCTCCTATACCCTTTAATCGTAGGTGTTGAAAGGGATCTCTCATTCCTAAGATGAAGAAGGAAGTCAGCTATTTGGATCACAGAGGTATTGGTAGAGGATATTGAATTGGCTCTACACCAGCTTCGGAAGACCTCCCACTTAGACTGGTAGACTCTACGAGTGGAAATTCTTCTAGCTCTGGCAATCGCACTGGCTGCCTCCTTCGAAAAGCCTCTAGCTCTTGCGAATCTTTCGACAGTCTGAAGGCAGTCAGTCGAAGAGCGTGGAGGTTTGGGTGCAACCTGTCTACGTGTGGTTGACGTAGAAGGTCCACTCTTAGAGGTAGAGTCCTGGGGAAGTCGACTAGCCATTGAAGTACCTCTGTGTACCATTCTCTTGCAGGCCAAAGGGGAGCAACCAGCGTCAGCCGTGTCCCTTCGTGCGAGACGAATTTCTGCAGAACTTTGTTTATAATCTTGAACGGAGGGAATGCGTACAGGTCGAGATGGGACCAGTTCAGAAGAAAAGCATCCACATGAACCGCTGCAGGGTCTGGAACAGGGGAACAATAAAGCGGAAGTCTCTTGGTGATGGAGGTGGCAAACAGATCTATGGTAGGTTGACCCCACAAGGTCCAAAGTCTGTTGCACACACTCTTGTGGAGGGTCCATTCCGTGGGAATGACCTGATTCCTTCTGCTGAGGCGATCCGCTGAAACATTCATATCGCCCTGGATGAACCTCGTGACCAGTGTGAGGTTTAGACCTCTTGACCAAATGAGGAGGTCCCTTGCGATCTCGTAAAGGCTCCTCGAATGGGTCCCTCCTTGCTTGGAGATGTAAGCCAAGGCTGTGGTGTTGTCTGAATTCACCTCCACCACTTTGCCTAGCAGGAGGGACTTGAAGTTCAACAGGGCAAGATGAACTGCTAACAGTTCCTTGCAGTTGATGTGGAGTAATCCTTGTTCCTTGTTCCATACTCCTGAGCATTCCCGTCCGTCCAAGGTCGCACCCCAGCCCGAGTCCGATGCATCCGAGAAGAGATGAAGATGGGGGGTCTGGATGGCCAATGATAGACCCTCCTTGAGAAGGAGATTGAGCTTCCACCACCGGAGAGTGGTCTTCATCTCTTGGTTGATAGGGATAGAGACTGCTTCTAGAGTCGAGCCCTTGTCCCAATGAGCCGCAAGATGGAATTGAAGAGGGCGGAGGTGGAGTCTCCCTAGCTCGACAAACAGGGCCAGTGATGAGAGGGTCCCTGTGAGACTCATCCACTGTCTCACTGAGCAATTGCTCCTCTTCAGCATGCTCATGATGCACTCTAGGGCTTGGTTTATCCTGGGGGCCGATGGAAAAGCCCGAAAATCCCGACTCTGAATCTCCATTCCCAGGTACACAATGGATTGGGAGGGAATGAGTTGAGATTTCTCTATATTGACTAATAGACCTAGGTCTCTGATTAGATCTAAAGTCCAAGAGAGGTTCTCCAGACAACGACGACTCGTGGAGGCTCTCAACAGCCAGTCGTCTAGGTAGAGGGAGGCTCTGATGTTCGAAAAGTGCAGGAATTTCGCTACATTCCTCATCAGATGAGTAAAGACCATAGGAGCTGTGCTTAGGCCAAAACACAGGGCTTGGAACTGATAGACAACCTTTCCGAAAACGAATCTCAGGAAAGGTTGGGAGTCTGGATGAATGGGAACGTGAAAGTATGCATCTTTCAAGTCCAACGAGACCATCCAGTCCTCCTGTCTGACCGCTGCTAAGACCGACTTGGTCGTCTCCATTGTGAACGTCTGCTTGGTGACATACTCGTTGAGAGAGCTGACGTCCAGCACCGGTCTCCAACCTCCTGTCTTCTTGGCCACAAGAAAGAGACGGTTGTAGAAGCCCGGGGATTGATGGTCCCGGACTATAACCACTGCCTTCTTCTGCACAAGTAGCGACACCTCCTGTTGCAATGCTAGCCTCTTGTCCTCTTCTTTGTAGTTGGGAGAGAGGTTGATGGGCGATGTGGTCAGAGGCGGTTTGAGGCAGAATGGAATCCTGTAACCGTACCTCAGCCAACTGACAGACTGTGCGTCTGCACCTCTCTTCTCCCAGGCTCGCCAGAAGATCTTGAGTCTGGCTCCTACTGTTGTCTGGAGAATCTGAGAGTCAGTTCTTTCCCTTAGATGTCCTGGGTCCTTTCCTAGACTTGCCCCTGTGAGAGTCTGGACGGGAGCTTCCTCGGCTGGGGGCTCTACCACGAAAGGGCGGTATGAACCTCGTAGCCGGGGTATCAGCCACTGGGGAGCGATAAGTCTTGGGGACAGAGGTGGTAACCTTAGACTTACGAGCCGATGAGGCTACAAGATCGTGCGTGTCCTTCTGTATCAGGGCAGCCGACAAGTCCTTAACTAGCTCCTCGGGAAAGAGGAACTTTGAGAGTGGAGCAAAAAGGAGTTGTGACCGTTGGCACGGTGTAATGCTGGCGGAGAGGAAGGTACATAGTTGTTCCCTTTTCTTCAATACCCCTGATACAAATAACGACGCTAGCTCACCCGATCCATCTCTGATGGCCTTATCCATGCAGGACATAATTAGCATGGCAGAATCTTTGTCCGCAGGAGAGGTTTTCTTGCTGAGGGCTCCCAGGCACCAGTCGAGAAAGTTGAACATTTCGAAAGCTCTGAACAACCCTTTCAGAAGATGATCCAGGTCTGAGAAGGTCCAACAAACCTTCGAGCGTCTCATCGCAGTCCTCCTAGGCGAGTCCACCAGACTTGAGAAGTCAGCCTGGGCAGAGGCAGGTACTCCCAAGCCTGGTGCTTCCCCTGTTGCATACCAAACGCAACCTTTCGAAGCGAGCTTCGTTGGAGGGAACATGAAGGAAGTCTTGCCAAGGTGTTGTTTAGACTGAAGCCACTCCCCTAAGATCCTTAAAGCCCTCTTGGAGGATCTAGCTAGGACAAGCTTAGTATAGTTGGACTTAGCTTGTTGTACGCCCAGCGAAAACTCAGATGGAGGAGAGCGGGGAATAGCAGAGACGAAGTGGTCTGGGTAAATCTCCCTGAGTAGAGCCAAGACCTTTCGAAAATCAATAGACAATGGAGAAAGCTTAGACTCCTCCACGTCTGATGAGGGATCAAGGTCTGCCTCCTCATCATCCGACACTTCATCAGCAGAGGGTAGCGAAGCGATAGGACCAGAATGCTGAACCGCAGAGTCAGAACGGGTAGGAACAATAACAGAGGTTTCCTCATCTTGAGGGAAAACCTGAGGCTCAGACTGCATAGGCTGAACAACAGACGAAGCAGAAGGCAGGCGCATGGGTGAAGGAGGTTGACTCCTAGCAAGAGTTGAACCCAAGGATTGCACAAGCTGAGCGGAGGACGGAGGCGGAGTAGTCCGTTCCTGTTCCTGTGAGATGAGAGGAGCATGAAGAGGTTGAGGCTGCGCAGAACAAGGTAAAGTTCTCGCAAGCTGAGGCTCCTGAGGCGCAAGTCCAGGGTGTAGAGGAGCTTGCCTAGAGGAGGGTTGAGCTCGCTGCAGCGATGGTTGAGCAGACAGACTCACGGAGGGGAGAGGTTGTTGTACCCCAACCGAGAGTTGCACCACTGGTGGAGCAGCAAGGGGAGGAGGAGGAAGAGTGGAATAACTCTCCTGATCCCAAAGCAAGGGTTGCCTTAAAGAAGGCTGAGGCTGAACAACACTGGGAACAGCAAACTCCGAAAGTGGCTCAACATCGTACGCCTGGCAGATGGTGCTGCGACCAGGCGGAGCAGGTGCAGGCTGGGCGAGCACAGGCGGAGCGAGAACAGGTGGAGGGAGTGTAGGCGGAGGAGGAGGTGCAACACTCTCAGCCCGACACTCACGCATCAAGTCCGAAAGCTGAGCTTGCATGGACTGAAGCAGGGTCCACTTGGGGTCGGCAGAAACGATAACAGACTGAGGTAAAGTCACAGTCGGGGTCTGACTAGGCAGAACCTTACTCCTCTTGGGCGGAGTACAGTCGACCGATGACTGAGGCGAGTCGGAGCTGAGCCAATGACTACAACCTGGCTGAGCACTCGCTGACTGAACTCTACGTTTAAGCGGTCTCGAGACCTGAGACCAACGTTTCTTCCCTGCATGAAGATCAGCGGACGAGAAGACGGGCTCAATCGTCTGCAGGTGGGAGTGACGGTCTAAGGAAGACACGCCCGCAACCACCGAGGATAATTCTGTGCGCCTAACAAGGCCTGTCGAACCCTTAAGCCCTTCGACATTGCTTCTCCCCTGGGCATGGGAGCTTGCAAGAGGTCCCGGACTGGGAGGACGACTGGCTCGCACAGAAAAATCCTCACGCACCACACTGGCACCACTAGCACTTGGCACTGCACAGACACTAGCACTCGTCACAGCACTGGCACTATTTCCACCCACTGCACTCTTGACCTTCAGTTCTTTAACCTCGGCCATCAGAGACTTATGGTCACTTACCACTGATTCTACTTTATCTCCTAAAGCCTGAATAGCACGCAAAACAGTTGACATATCAGGCGGAGGGCACACAGTAGGTTCGGGGGTAGCCACTACAGGGGTAGGAAAAGGTAGGGGATCATGAGGTGAGGAAAACATAGAAGAGTGAGAAGAACTTCTCCTAACTCTACCTCTCTCTAACTTAGATGAATATTTTAAAAGACGGACAAAATCCAATTCCGAAAGTCCGGCGCACTCCTCACATCGATTTTCTAATAGACAGGGCCTGTCCCTACAGTCAGAACAAGCGGTGTGAGGATCTACCGCGGCCTTCGGAATACGCCTATTGCAAGACCTACATCGTCTATGGGAGGGAGCTTGCGAAACGTCAGACATCTTGTTTCAAAGAGTTAGTCAAAGGGTGATCCAAAAACAAGCAAAAATTCATTAACCGTTAATCAGTATTTATATAAAAGCTATCTAGCTAATATAAAAAGGATTCCAGTATGCGACAGCCGTTAATCTAAGAGAATACTTCACCAAATATCCATGAATAAACTCGAAGACCATAAGCGTATCCCAGAACGTCTAGCCGGAAGCACGACAGAGGAATAATTGAGGAGGTGTCAACAACAAATGATTGAGTACCTGGCCACAGGTGGCGCTGGTAAGTACACCCCCTTCTAGTATTGTGATAGCTGGCGTATCCCTCCATAGAATTCTGTCGGGCAACGGAGTTGACAGCTACATGATTATCGGGTAAGTTTAATATTGAAAATTTTTTATTCTATAACCTATCTCAAATACATACTGTACTGTACCTGCTATATAGAGAGAGAAACAGCTTGCCATTTACATATACCAGAAGATCACACATTATCACATTACATCAACTTATCCCTCTATAAAGCTAGACACAAAAACACTAAATTATAAAGGCAATGGTGGACCACCAATCAAAGAGGCAGAAGTAAATCAAAGACTAAATGCTATAAATAAACTCAATGCATATATTGCTGACTACTAAATCATTGTAAATTTAACAACCAAAAAGATTAAGTGAGCACAATCGAATGGCTAGCACAAGACAAGTATATTAAAAAAAAGTTCTTTTAACTATAGGAGTCTTATGGAACATGAAGGAAGGTGGGTCAAAGGCCAAAAATTTATCATGAACACTCTCCAATAAAAGTTAACCACAGGTCTGCTAGTATAGACTTCTTCAATATAAAGCAGTGCTGTACAGTAGTTTAAAAATGGCTTAGTCGATGCTTAATAATGTACCAAGTTTAGCGACAGCAAAATAGAATGCTTTCAAATAAACCATAAGGCAAAATGGAGACGAGCATTTTCATTTGGAAAGGGAGCGTGCATAAAACCAATCAGTACCCTATGGCAAAGGTTTAAAGTAAGGATCATAAGTCTTACAATAGGTTATGGACAATTACTGTCAGCCCTTCATAATCGTGGGTTCCATCTTCATGGATTCGGTCATTCACGATACAAAGAAGTGTATAAACTATCAAATAAAAATTCAACCCTTCGCGGTTTTGTGATAAGTACTCTCGCAGCCCCATTCCCGCATCACCTCTCATGGCGTGCGCATCTCCCACTTCACTCCTCTTGTGCAGCATCACGTTGCGATGGAAAAAAAAAAAAAAAACTGTACATATACAGTGTGTTTATAGTGATTTTAGTATAAAGTGTCATACATACATTAAGCTATTTCATGCACCAAACAATGGAATGCTCAAGAGTTGCATCAAGCTTCAGACTTACTTTGTAGAACTTCGTACGAAAGTGGTAAGTGGTGTTGTAGTATTTCCTTTTTCTTTTTTTTATTGTGTTAGTGTATTCATATTGTATTAGTGCTATTGTTATACTAGTAGTAATTACTGTAAAGTACTGTTTATGAAATACAATAAACTGTACTGTACAGTAATCATAGGCTAGGAATTTGGGAGTTGATAAAGACAACCCAAAAAACAGTCACCATTTACGAGTGATAAGTTATGAACGTACTGTATACTGTACCTTAGATAATCAAGCTGTACTGTACTGATAGTACTGTACTTATATTACTGTAATATATACTAAAATAGGAACAACAGAGTTTTGTTGTTAACATATTAGTATTAGTGTACAGCACAGTAAAAAAGTGGCGATGATTTTCCTTACCAAGTACTGTATGTAATACTACACTTTTTAAAGAATATAAAGTTACTGAAATGTGTTCTTAATGAAGTAAAATACTCATACTGTGATATAAACCATAAGAAAATAATACAGTGGGTTACCTAGCGTATTAGTTGACTGCATGTAGGCAATAGTTAGTGAGATGGTCGACTATGAGTTGACCCACCTTGGGCAGCAAACATTTGCGGATTCTAGATTTTCACACCTGTCTCTATTACCCAACACATGCGAATAAGGAGGGCTGACTGTGTCTTCAATATACTATACTGAATGTTAGAAAAAATTTAATGCTAAACGTTAGGTGATCTACCCTATTAAAATCTCTCATGATGTGAACTCATAACACTAAGTGTTAGCAACTATACAAGGATGGGAGCCTTTGTAGGGTGACGGCCAGATCCCGTAGAAAACGGGAATATTCTGAACTGTGGCCGTCGTTCTAATAACGATTTTGGCGGGAGAAGCTAACTTAAAAAACCCACCTAACCTATGCTAAAAGCCATGTCTTTACCCAGGGAGGCTTGCCCCCCCCCCCCCCCCCCGAACCCCCCCCCCCCTTACACAACAGTTTCCTTACCTACGAGTACGACATGGCTAACTTAAAAAACCCACCTAACCTATGCTAAAAGCCGTGTCCTTACCCAGGGGGGGCTTCGTCCCCCCCCCCCTTACACAACAGTTTCCTTACCTACGAGTACGACGGGAGAAGCTAACTTAAAAAACCCACCTAACCTATGCTAAAAGCTGTGTCCTTACCCAGGGAGGCTGCGCCCCCCCGGGACCCCACCCTTACACAACATATTTAAGATCCGTAGACCATTTCCAAACGTTTTCATTCTATACAAGATAACAGTCGGAGCGATAATAAGCAAATTAGGACGCTTGGCCGTAGCGCTACAAACTACCCCAGTACTGTAATCTATAAGAACTTTCACCAATACAACTTTACTATCTTCTTTCTGATCTATTATGCTGAAAATAATTCAAACATCTTAAGGGGCTTTCTGAGGGCAATATGATACACTTATTCTAAACCACCTTCCCTTTACATCATTATAGGTTAGGTTGTGACCCAGCACTATATTTCACTCCATAGTTAAGTGTCAAAAGTCGGATTAGGTCAAGGGTGGGATCCTATGGGAAGGGGAATACATGGGGGGGGGGGGAGTGGCAAACCCCATAAATTGGGAAGAACATTATTTCCTGTCTTTGGGCACACCCCTTTATGTCTTATGTTTAATTTGGTCTTATTATACTTTAACCTAATGTTTCCAAAATTATTTTAATCGCCATATTTCAATTAATCATTGCAAGTACATTAATTTAAATTCATTAATATAAATCGCTCAGTAATAATAACAGTGATAATATATTAAATGTCACCAAATGTTGCAATAGTACGCTGATTAATGGCTGGCGAGCCAAAGTGCACAAAACAAAATTTGACTGAGCTAACTACTGTATTTATAAATTTATTAACATCTTCAATATACTTACGGTACAGTACTCAGCGTTACAGATCGGTGAATTTGATTTGTTCCTGTACTTGTTACCAATAATTATCCCGTGGAAACATGTAACTCTTCGCACAACTTAGTAACTTCAACTGGAAGACACACCGGCTGTCAGTGTCAGCTTTAATTGATGGTTTTTAGTTTGTTTACATTAGAAGACGTTAGCACTTTTCCACAAAATCTTGTTTCCAGGTTAATTTTAATCATTAACATTTCTTTTTTCTCTATGATCGTACTGTGTTTTTTTTAATCATGTTTTTATTATCGAATAATTAACCAGAATACCTAAGTTTAATTTTTTTTCATAATAAAGAAAATGTGAAGTGTAAGGGGACTAAGAACTCTATAATGGTTTACGAAATTGAAGACAATTATTATATTTTCTGGACATATTTCTGATTATGTGTCAAAAGTGTTATCAATGTTTTGTTAAACTTGATTCTACCAGAGCATATTTCATTCATGAAATTAATCGTCAACATTAAGATCATCACTTAGTGGGATAGATTTTGTCTTAATTAAAATGGACTCTACAGAAATGTATCTCGGCTGTTAAAATTTGGCCTTTCTTTTAACCTATCAGCTTGGTATACAGGAAAAAATCCTGACAGCCTAGCAAGCAATAAAACTGGAAAAAAAAAGCAAGACCCAAGTCATTTAAGGGTCGAAAAATCATTGCATTCAAAAGAAAAAAAAAGATACTTAGTACTTACAAGCAATAAAACTGGAAAAAAAAGCAAGACCCAAGTCATTTAAGGGTCGAAAAATCATTGCATTCAAAAGAAAAAAAAAGATACTTAGTACTTACAAGCAATAAAACTGGAAAAAAGCAAGACCCAAGTCATTTAGGGGTCGAAAAATCATTGCATTCAAAAGAAAAAAAAAGATACTTAGTACTTACAAGCAATAAAACTGGAAAAAAGCAAGACCCAAGTCATTTAGGGGTCGAAAAAATCATTGCATTCAAAAGAAAAAAAAAGATACTTAGTACTTACAAGCAATAAAACCAGAAAAAAGCAGGACCCAAGTCATTTAAGGGTCGAAAAATCATTGCATTCAAAAGAAAAAAAAAGATACTTAGTACTTACTGCAGAAAACGAGACTTACCAGGACTAAAAGGTGATCTTTCAAAGGTATCACTTCTCATTAACCTGTCATACGAGAAATTTCATACACTGCTAAATCAAGATGAAGAGAAAGATTCCATGCATTGCAAGTTTATTGGATATATAAAACAAAGTACCTTAATACAATAGAGTAACAAATATAACAATAACTACTTATAAATAGCCGTACAGGTTTATTGTGTTCCACTCAAATTACATTATATATATATATATATATATATATATATATATATATATATATATATATATATATATATATATATATATATATATATGTATATATATACATACATACATATATATATATATATATATATATATATATATACATATATACATACATACATATGTATATATATATATATATATATATATATATATATATATATATATATATATATATATATATATACATACATATATATATATATATATATATATATATATATATATATATATATATATAATATATATACTATATATATATATATATATATATATATATATATATATATATATATATATATAATATATATATACTATATATATATATATATATATATATATATATATATATATATACACACGTATGTGTGTTTGTGGTTGTGCATGTGTGTATGTATATTCGAGTGTAAGTTTGCACATATCTGTATCTATAAACATTCAATTTCAATGCTTATTCTATTTCATAGATTTGTTATGCCATACAACAGACAGTGCATAGCTAGCTTTATAATGGACTTACTTCTTGTGCTCCACAGAAAATAATTTACACCAGTTATCTGAGAATGATAATATTCTAAATTAATATCTGGTCTATTGGCTCTACATAAACATGTCATTTGCCGGATACATCAATATTAGTGTAATCTATCATTTGAATAATAATAATAATAATAATAATAATAATAATAATAATAATAGCACACTAAGATTATATTACACAATCACTCTTTCGTGTACAGTACTAATTACCTTAATTACACTAACTTTTAACAAATTACATTTTCCCGGGTATCAGAAGTGCAGTAAAGGAACGGAAGGGAGAACAAATTACATTTTCCTCATAGGAGAAATATAATGAGGAAAGGAAGGACTAAGGAATTTCCCCGTTTTATATGGTAGCTTGAGAAGTCCAACGAAGAATGAGGTATATATAATGAAAATGAGGAAGGAATAGTGTAATCAATTACATGTCAAGTATTATATGAAATGCAGAGAAAACTTTGATAACTAGAGGGGCACTCAGTAGTGCGCAGACCTCTGCCGCGACAGTTTATTTCTCGACCTTTTGCTCGACTGTGACCTTGACATTTGACCTTAACCTTCCAAAATGTAATCATTTCCAGTTTTTTACTTAACAGTTAATCCCTTCAAGTTTCCTTACTCTACGATTAAAATTGTGGCCAGGAAGCTGTTCACAAACAAACACACACCCACACACACAAACAGGGGGTAAAACATAACCTCCTTCCAACTTCGTTTGCGGAGGTAATAAGTATGCTAGCGTGTAAGGTAAGAGAGCTTTGTGATAACATAGCTAATAAATACTATATGGAGTGTCTCTGTTACAAATATGATGGGTGTGCCTCCAATCAATGCCAGACACTGAACTGAAACAAAATGATTTAACCAAATATTTGCGTTTCTGGTTCACTGAAATTATTTAGCGAGTTTTAACTAAGCCTGATGAATTTTGAGGTCTTCAATTTAACTGGAGAGAGTTTGAAACCTTCTCTCTTATTTGCAAGGGCTGACATTTATAGCGAAGGAGTATTGCAATCGTGTGGAATTTAATTTTTATTTTAATCTTGTACTTCTTTCTCGCTGAGTGAGAAAAGAGTAGGCATTTCGAAATGGTTTCAATTAATGCCGTATTGCTTCGAAATTGAATAACAGTGTAAACCCTTACTGAGCGGGGATATATCAACGTGATGAAAGGGTTTGTGTATCGCCATGATCAGCTAAGTTGTAATATATATAGTCAATTCTTTTTAGTGAGGCAGATTTGTACCAACTCGCAGGGGTGCCCTTTTTCGCGCGGAAAAGTTTCCTGCTATTTGATTGGCTAGAATTATCTTGTCCAACCAATCACCGATCAGGAAAATATTCCGAGCGAAAAGGGCACCCCTGCGAGTCTGTGCAAATCTGCCTCACTAAAATGAGTTGACCATAGTCAGAGCCACCGATACTAGGTTGGTTTGCTGTGAGCGATCAGACTAAAATCTATCAGCAACCTGTGACCAGTGTGGTGATGAAATGGCCAAACTCCAGACATGAATAGGACATGTCTTAGGTCTTTGTCCGGCGATGGACTAGCGAAGGCTGCATTTGTTATTAAGTATAGATGATAGTCTTGTATATGCGAGAAAGAACAACGTATACGTCAATGATATTTGTTTTTAGCACGGTTGAAGTTGCTGAGGCACATTGCTAATTCATTCAGTTTCAGTGAACACGAAAATAAGATTAACTAATAAATGATTTAGTCTTAAAAACAGAGGAACAGACTCCATTGCTAAACATTTAATCTACCAGTGTAAAAATTATTCAACGGGACGAACATTTTTTTCACACAAAATATCTAATCACAGTATAATAGAATACATCGAGATCTTTCACTATATAATGTAACAGACTATTTATTTATGAATACCAAAGGTAGAATAAGAAATAGGTTTTCATTACATGATCTATCAAGTGTCTATCAACTTATCTATCGTCGATGATTTAAAAAAAAAATGAAAATGTCTATTTCCATCATGAATAACAAGAGAACTGAGCTAGAAAAATGAATGCCAAACGTATAAAGTCTAGTAAATACTGAAAAATACTGACTTGAAATATACGAAGGATTGGAGCAATATGGAATTTCTGTTTTAATTTGGACTGTGGAATTTTACATTTACCTGGAATATAAAAAAACATATATGCCAATATATGTAAACATAACAGAAAACAGTAATATAACAATAAAAATAACTTAAAAAGCAGATAATACAAATTCTATGATAAAATAAATTGTCAAAATTACAGAAGAGCCACAACTTACACACTTCATTGGTTCCAAAAAGGTTTTTGTAAGTCGAATCGTTTGCAAGTCGAATGCTGTTGAATCTTGGTC
>NC_090762.1:27006561-27009061 GCF_036898095.1 Palaemon carinicauda
GTTTGTATGCAGCTGTAGAATAATAATAATAATAATAATAATAATAATAATAATAATAATAATAATAATAATAATAATAATAATAATAATAATAATGACCTTAAAAGTCTGTAACAACAACAACAACAACAACAACGAATATAGCCGTTTCTAGTCCACCGTAGGACAAAGGCCTCAGACATGTATATGTCTTGGATTTAACCAGATTTCATCACCACGTTGGCCACTATGTAATGGAGATTGTGGGATATTTTCGTCTGATCGCTCACAGCAAACCAATCTAGTATGGGTGTCCCTGACTAGTATAGCTTTTCTGATCATGGCGATACACAAACCCTTTCACCACGTTAAGGTGTCCCCACTCAGAAAGGCAGTAGGAGTACCTGGTGATTGTCAGACTGGGGTTCGAGTCCTGCTCTAACTCGTTAGTTCCTTTGGTCACTCCAACCTCACCATCCTTGTGAGTTAAGGATGTGGGGTTTGGGGGAGCTACAGGTCTATCTACTGAGTATCAGCAGCCACTGCCTGGCCCTCCTTGGTCCTAGCTTGGATGGAGAGGGGGCTTGGGCGCTGATCATATGTATATATGGTCAGTCTCTAGGGCATTGTCCTGCTTGATAGGGCAATGTCACTGTCCCTTGCCTCTGCCATTCATGAGCGACCTTTAAACCTTTAAGTGAAATCATACAGTTCGGTTTTTTGAGAAAGTTTTTCTTTCATTTTCAGAGAATATATAAGAAAAGATGAGCTTTCCAATATGCGAATGTGGACGCTAGGAGAAAAGTTTGAATATCCATTAAGTGGAATCCCACGGCTCCATTAAAAATTCGCTACATTCCCAGTCTTCCAAAAAGAAGACTGGACAATGTTGCTATTAGTCAATTTCTAGATGGGTAAAAACTTGTGCAAATATCTGAGGCTATCACTTTAAAGGTTTGAAGGTCACTCATGAATGACAGAGGCAAGGGACAGTGACGTTGCACTATGAGGCAGATTTGCACCGACTCGCAAGGGTGCCCTTTTAGCTCGGAAAAGTTTCCTGCTGGCTGATTGGTTGGACAAGATAATTCTAACCAATCAGATAGCAGGAAACTTTTCCGAGCTTAAACGGCACCGCCGCGAGTCAGTGCAAATGTGCATCATTTAAAAAAAAAAATTGAGTATAGTACGGAAATGTCCTGGAGACTGACCATACACTCATTTTCATTTATCAATTTTTGTCAATTAGTTTCGAAATTTCCATATAATTTTGTATCAAATTTCCACCACCAATGCCTTTATAATAAAATGTAGTTCCATCATTAAATGTAGACCTCAAGGAGGTTCACGAAGCGAATCGAAACACATGTCGACACCTTATAGTAAATGGAAACACTTAAATGCTTTTTTCATGTGATTCTGAAAACTATATGGAGGATAGCTCGTCCGGAGAGAGACTATCTTCGATCTTTGAACTTCACCAAGTCATTGTCTTTTGACTTTAAACGTAGATTAACATGCCCAATTACCATACATGTATATATATATATATATATATATATATATATATATATATATATATATATATATATATATATATATGTATATATATATATATATATATATATATATATATATATATATATAGATATATATGTATACATATATATATATATATATATATATATATATATATATATATATATATATATATGTATATATATATATCTATATATATATATATATATATATAGATATAGATATATATATATATATATATATATATATATATATATATCTATATATATACATATATATATATATATATATATATATATATATATATATATATATACCAGCGGCCAAGCCCTCTCCATCCAAGCTAGTATCAGAGAGGGCCAGGCAATGGCTGCCGATGACTCAGCAGGTAGACCAAATGCTCTCCAAAAACTCCCTAACCTTAGCTCAGGAGGATAGTGAGGTTGCAGACATTACAAGAAACTATCTAGCTTGAGCGGGACTCGAACCCCAGTCCGGTAAACCGACAGACAGGGACCCCAACCCTGAAAGAGCAATGTTTTGAAATATGCAACTCTCTGCTCTGAGCGATAATGGGTCAAGTTGAGTTCCTAGTTATAAGAGTGAGGAATGACCTTTGCTTCGGTGAAGAGAATACCGTCATTGAAAACCTTAAAGATATCATCACCTGTTGGATAAAAGAGGAATGGATTGGCTTTTGAATAGGGATTAGGATATTAGAAGGATTTGTGGTTGTGAAACAATTGGATAAAAGAGGAATGGATTGGCTTTTGAATAGGGATTAGGATATTAGAAGGATTTGTGGTTGTGAAACAATTGGATAAAAGAGGAATGGATTGGCTTTTGAATAGGGATTAGGATATTAGAAGGATTTGTGGTTGTGAAACAACATAGAGCATGGAAGACAGTAAAGAGGAAGAGATTGAATTTCAGGAGGTAAATGGACCAACTTCAGTTGGAGGAAGGTTTTCAACCATTGCCT
>NC_090762.1:27014061-27016561 GCF_036898095.1 Palaemon carinicauda
ACACCATCTCAGTCTTGACACTCTTATCACCTCTGTAATCTTTACTACGCCTGCCATTTTTCTTATCTCATTATTTTCCAATCGTTCAAGAAGTGATATTCCCATAATCCACCGCAGCATTCTCATCTTTGTTCTCACAAGGGACTGGAAAAGACTTCCAGGCCTTTTTATTTCTAACAAGAGGCCTCCTAGACTGGCAGCCTAAATCACACATTGGGGATACCTTGCTTCTTTCTAAAAGTCGCTCTTATGAATGGCAAAGACAAAGGACAGTGACAGTGCCCTACCTAGCAACACAATGCTTTAGAGACTGGCCATATACACATATGATCAGCGGCCTAGCCCCTTTTCCACCCAAGCTGGAACCAGGGAGGTTCATGCAATGGCTACTGATGACTCCCAAACCTTTCATCCTGAGCTGACAGGCTGGTGAGGTTGCAGACAATAGAAGAAACTATAGAGTTACAACGTGACTCGAACCCCAGTCCGGCTGATTGCCAGGCAGGGACGTTTCAAGTAGGCTACCACTGGAATGATGACGAGAGCAAATTTTCTGGACTAGGCCACTCGCGCCACTCCCCCCCCCCCCCCTTCCCAAAATGTACCTTATTCATGTCCAGATACCTCCGAAAAGTATTATTTAAAAGATTTAAAATTTAAAATTAAAATCTAAAATTTAAAATTTAAGATTTAAAATCTAAAATTCTAAATTTTAAATTTTAAATTTTAAGATTTAAATTTTAAATTTAAAAAATTAAAAAAAAATTAAAAAATTCTTTTATACTTTTTTTAAGTGGTTAATAAACAAGCAGGCTAAAAAAATCTAAGAAATGACCTTAGTCGTGAATAATCATATCATTACTAGCTAAGCTACAACCCTACTTGGAAAAGCAAATTATACAAGCCCAAGGGCTCCGAAAAAAAAAAAAAAAAAAAAAAAAAAAGGAGTCCACAGACGAAAGGAAACAAGGGAATAAATAAACTACCAGTAAAGTAATGAACAATTAAAATAGAACACTGAAAACAGTAACAACATTAAAATAGATCCTTCATTAATAAACTATCAAAGAAACTTATGTCAGCCTGTTCAACATAAAAAAAAAAAAAAAAAAAAAAAAAAAAATTGCTGTAAGTTTGAACTTCTGAAGTTCCACCGATTCAACTACCTGATTAGGAAGCTTATTCCACAGCTTGGTCACAGCTGGAAAAAAACATATATACTCAATTTTTTTTAATGAGGCGCATTTGCACTGAATCGCAGCGGTGCCCTTTTAGCTCGGAAAAGTTTCCGGTTTTCTGATTGGTTAGAATTATCTTGTCCAACCAATTAGCGATCATGAAACATTTCCGAGCTAAAAGGGTACCCCTGCGAGTCAGTGCAAATCTGCCCCACTAAAAAGAATTGACTATAGTTGATTGGTTAGAATTATCGTGCCCAACCAATTAGCGACCAGGAAACTTTTCCGAGCTAAAAGGGTACCGCTGCGAGTCGGTGCAAATCTGCCTCACTAAAAAGAATTGACTATAGTTGATTGGTTAGAATTATCTTGTCCAACCAATCAGCGATCAGGAAACTTTTCCGAGCTAAAAGGGTACCGCTGCGAGTCGGCGCAAATCTGACTCACTAAAAAGAATTGACTATAGAATACCATGTAACTAAATCCAGCGGTTGAAGTAAAGCTACAATGACTAAAGAAAGAGCAAAAGATAAAAAAACTCACATGACAAGGTGTGCCCATGGTGACGTCGAAGCAAACATGGTCGGGGAACCTTGCTGAAATGCCCGGGAACTTATCCCACGCAGCCAAGCACCTGTCGGTTTTCGTGAGAGGTCCTGTGTGCTCCTTCAGCACGGTGCTGGTGGACTTCAACTTCGTGCTGTAGCGGCCCCAGCCCGTAACGGTGGCGTTCGCATCTTCGAACATGTCATCTGCCGAAGGGTAGATTGAGGTTTAAAGGTCGCTTATGAATGGCAGAGACAAGGTACAGTGATATACAATATTATTATTATTATTTGCTAAGCTACAACTCTAGTTGAAAAAGCAGGATGCTATAAGCACAGTGGCTCCAAAAGGGAAAATAGCCCAGTGAGGAAAGGAACAAGGAAAAATAAAATATTCTAAGAACAGTAACAACATTAAAATAAACATTTCCTATATAAACTATAAAAAAACATTAACAAAACCAGAAGATATATTAAACAGAATAGTGTGACCAAGTGTACCCTCAAGCAAGAGAACTCTAACCTAAGACAGTGGAAGACCGTAGTCCAGAGGCTATGGCACTACCCAAGACTAGAGAACAATGGTTTGATTTTGGAGTTTTCTTCTCCTAGCAGAGCTGCTTACCATAACTAAAGTCTCTTCTACCCTTGCCAAGAGAAAAGTAGCCACTGAACAAATACAGTGCACTTATCAACCCCTTGGGTGAAGAATAATTATTTGGTAATCTCAGTGTTGTCAGGTGTATGAGGACAAAGGAGAATAAGTAAAGAATAGGC
>NC_090762.1:27019061-27029219 GCF_036898095.1 Palaemon carinicauda
GAGAGAGAGAGAAAGAGAGAGAGAGAGAGAGAGAGAGAGAGAGATTCTCCTGCCGAAATATAGTTCTCTTAGCAATGACTTTAAACTACAAAGGTATGCCTTTATAAGAGAGAGAGAGAGAGAGAGAGAGAGAGAGAGGAGATACTCTCCTGCCGAAATATAGTTGTCTTAGCAATGACTTTAAACTACAAAGGTATGCCTTTATAAGAGAGAGAGAGAGAGAGAGAGAGAGAGAGAGATACTCTCCTGCCGAAATTTAGTTCTCTTAGCAATAATTTTAGACTACAAAGGCATGCCTTCATAAGACAGAGAGAGAGAGAGAGAGAGAGAGAGAGAGAGAGAGAGATTCTCTTGCTGAAATATAGTTCTCTTAGCAATGACTTTAAACTACAAAGGTATGCCTTTATAAGAGAGAGAGAGAGAGAGAGAGAGAGAGAGAGATACTCTCCTGCCGAAATATAGTTCTCTTAGCAATAACTTTAAACTACAAAGGTATGCCTTTATGAGAGAGAGAGAGAGAGAGAGAGAGAGAGAGAGACAGAGAGAAAGAGGGGAGAGTTAGTACCTAGATCTGCAGGCAACTTCACCGCACTGACGCTATAACTGTAGGTAACTGGTTCCTCTAACTCCATAAGGGCGATGTCGTTTTCAGTCGTGTGTGGATTGTAGTGCAAGTGCCAGAAGATGTGCTTCACCTGTTGGCGAGACAAGGACAGGGCTTAGAGACCTTGCTCTGGGGCTTTAGGTGAAAGGAAAAGGGTGATTTAGATCAACGTCAAAAGAAAATGCTGGTTTAGATCAAAGTTAGAAAAGAAAATGCAGATTTAGATCAACGTCAAAAGAAAAAAATCGGATTCAGATTAAATTCCTAATAGAAAATGCTTATTTAGATCAAATTAAAAAAAGAAAATGCCGATTGAGATCAAATTCATGATAGAAATTGTCGATTTAAATCAAATTCCTATTAGAAAATGCCGATTTAGATCAAATTCATAAAATAAAATATTGATTTAGATCAAATTACTAATAGAAAATGCCGATTTAGATCAAATTAAAAAAGGAAAATGCCGATAGAGATCAAATTCATGATAGAAAATGCCGATTTAGATCAAATTCCTGATAGGAAATGCCTATTTAGATCAATTCCATGATAGGAAATGCCGATTTAGATCAAATTAATTATAGGAAAAGCCGATTTAGATCAAATTCATAATAGGAAATACCAATTTAGATCAAATTCATGATAGGAAATGCTGATTTAGATCAAATTCATAATAGGAAATGTCGATTTAGATCAAATTCATAATAGAAAATGCCGATTTAGATCAAATTCATGATAGGAAATGCCGATTTAGATCAAATTCATGACAGGAAATGCTGATTTAGATCAAATTCATGATAGGAAATGCCGATTTAGATTAAATTCATGATAGGAAATGCCGATTTAGATTAAATTCATGATAGGAAATGCCGATTTAGATCAAATTCATGATAGGAAATGCCGATTTAGATCAAATTCATGACAGGAAATGCCGATTTAGATTAAATTCATGATAGGAAATGCCGATTTAGATCAAATTCATAATAGAAAAGGTTGATTTAGATCAAATTCACAATAGAAAATGTGGATTAAGATCAAATTCCTAATATAAAATGCCGGATTTAGATCAAATTCCTAATAGAAAATGCCGGATTTAGATCAAATTCATAATAGAAAAGGTCGATTTAGATCAAATTCACAATAGAAAATGTGGATTAAGATCAAATTCCTTATAGAAAATTCCGATTTAGATCAAATTCATAATAGAAAAGGTCGATTTAGATCAAATTCATGATAGAAAATGCTGATTTAGATTAAATTCAAAATAGAAAAAGCCGATTTAGATCAAATTCATAATAGAAAATGCAGATTTAGATCAAATTCTTAATAAAAAAATGCCGAATTAGATTAAATTCAAAAAAGAAAAAGCCGATTTAGATCAAAATTCCTAATAGAAAAGGTCAATTTAGATCAAATCCATGATAGAAAATATCGCTTTAGATCAAATTCCTAATGTAAAATGCCGATTTAGATCAAATTCTTAATATAAAATGCCGATTTAGATCAAATTCTTAATATAAAATGCCGATTTAGATCAAATTCTTAATATAAAATGCCGATTTAGATCAAATTCAAAAAGAAAATGCGATTCATATTAAAATCCTGATACAAAATGTCGATTTAGATAAAATTTAAAAAAGAAAATGCTGATTTAGATCAAATTTCTAATAGAAAATGCCGATTTATATCAAATTCATTAGATAAAATGCCAATTTAGATTAAATTCCTAATACAACAAAATGTCGATTTAACTCAAATTCCTAATAGGAAATGCCGATTTAGTTCAAATTCATAATCGAAAATGCCGATTTAGATCAAATTCATAATAGAAAATGCCAATTTAGATCAAATTCATAATAGAAAATGCCGATTTAGATAAAATTCCTAATAGAAAAGGCCGATTTAGATCAAATTTAAAAAAGAAAATGCCAATTTAGATCAAATTCAAAAAAGAAAATGCCGATTTAGATTAAATTCAAAACAGAAAATGCTGAATTAGATCAAAATTAAGTAGTTTTCAATTGTAAATTTTATCGTTAGATTATAAAGAAATATATTTTTTTCCCATATAACTTCTTTATTCGTTTCGCCTTCACAAAAATAATTCAAATAATGATTCAACTTTAAATCTTTGAACAAAATTAAGTACAACAAAATGGGCATATAGGGAATACCTATGCAAGGATAATATATTCTTGTCATTTTTCTCCGAAATGTGTGTAATATATTATGGATATTTATCATTTATGCGTGGGTAATTAAATTGCCGTTACTTATCTAATATGTAGGTATTATACTGCCATTATTTTTCTGCTATGTATGGATAATATGTTGTTATTATTCAACTGCTATCTATGGATAGTATATTTCGCTATTCAACTACTATGTATAAATGTGTCACCGTTATTTATCTACCTGGAAATATATATTGATGTTATTTATCTTCTATGTTTGTAATATATTGCCGTTATTTATTTGCTATGTATGGAAAATGTTATTGTCGTTATTTATCTAATATGTGGTTAATATTTTGCTGGTATTTATTTGCTATGTATGGAAAATATATTGTCGTTATTTATCTACTATTTTGGTAATATATTTCCGTTATTTATTTGCTATGTATGAAAAATATATTGTCGTTATTTATCTATGTGGTTAATATATTGCTGGTATTTATTTGCTATGTATGGAAAATATATTGTCGTTATTTTTCTACTATGTTGGTAATATATTGCCGTTATTTATTTGCTATGTATGAAAATGTATTGTCGTTACTTATCTACTATGTTGGTAATATATTGCCGTTATTTATTTTTATGTATGAAAAAATATATTGTCGTTATTTATCTATGTGGTTAATATATTGCCGTTATTTGTTTGCTATGTATGAAATATATATTGTCGTTACTTATCTACCATGTGGTTAATATATCGCCGTTATTTATCTATGTGGTAATATATTACCGATATTTATCTGCCATGTTGGTAATATATTGCTATTATTTCTCTACTAAGCTTGGGTAATATATTACCGTTATTTATCTACCAAGTTTGGGTAATATATTATCGTTATTTCTCTGCTAAGTTTGGGTAATACATTACCGTTAATTTCTCTACTAAGTTTGGGTAATATATTACCGTTATTTGTCTATGTTGATAATACATCACCGTTATTTCTCTACTAAGTTTAAGCAATATAATATATTGCTGTTATTTCTCTACTAAGTTTGGGTAATATATTACCGTTATTTCTCTACTAAGTTTGGATAATATATTACCGTTATTTCTATAATAAATTTGGGTAATATATTACCGTTATTACCCCTATGTTGATAATATATTACCGTTATTTCTATACTAAGTTTGGGCAATGTAATATATTGCTGTTATTTCTCTACTAATTTGGGGTAATATATTACCGTTATTTCTCTACCAATTTTGGGTAATATATTACCGTTATTTCTCTACTAAGTTTGGGTAATATATTATCATTATTTCTCTACTAATTTTGGGTAATATATTACCGTTATTTCTCTACTAAGCTTGGGTAATATATTGCCGTCATTTCTCTAAGTTTGGGTAAAATTATTATCGTTGTTTCTCTTCTAAGTTTGGGTAATATATGTCCGCTATCTTAGACGCGACAGACATACAAGCACAGCTAAACAATCTTTTACAACTACACACACAATCCCTGAATCCTCTTCAGTCTACTCCCCTTCGGAGGACTCACCTTGGCAACGATGTGCTCCGTTTCATTCCTGGTGCTGAGGTCGTGGTCCCCGAGGCTGACGAATAGTTTGTCCAGGCCTTTGGAGAAGCTCCTGCGAAAGGCAGAGGCAAGGTTCAATTAAGAGGGTTTAGGAAAATTGGATAATTAACTGGAACATGAGGGGGATTATGTGAGAGACATATAATACTGATTAAATGGATTACAAGGATGTAATCGAATTGGGCAGGGGATAAGCAGTGATTATTTTATCTTTTATATTTCATCTAATCTATTAATAAGATATATAATATACCAACGTAATTCGTTAAAAACCTAGTTTATTCAAAAGTCTAAGTTAACCTTAAGGATGTTATCATTATCATTAAGGCCTTAAAAATATTCTAGAAGGCCTAGGCAAAGCGAAACGAGCTTATTTTCTTCCAGAACTTAATATCCTTATAGGCCTAATGATGTCAGGATGCCAGAAAACTTCAAATCCTTCATTCATTATAGGCCTTCTCCATCATGAGGCTCAATACTACATAGTATTCTAGAAGTTTTATTCCAGCTGTGACCAAGTTGTGGAATGATCTTCCTAATAGGGTAGTTGAATCAGTAGAACTTCAAAAGCTCAAAGTTGCAGCAAATGTTTTAATTATGACCAGGCTGACATGAGTCTTTTTTTAGTTTATATATGTCATATCAATTTTGACGTTGTTAATAGTTTATATATGACATATCTGTTTTGACGTTGTTACTGTTTTTAAAATGATTTATTGTTAATTTGTTCCCATCATTTATTTATTTCCTTATTTCCTTTCTCACGGGTCTATTTTTCCCTATTGGAGCCCTTGGGCTTATAGCATCTTGCTTTTCCAACCATGGTTGTAGCTTAGCTAATAATAATAATAATAATAATAATAATAATAATAAGCTAACAGGAAGGACGCCGATATCCTTTCTAAAGCCTTCAGAATAAAACTCTGATCGCGTCCTTCGATGTCAAGGCCAGGGAATCAAAGCCAGACGGATGACGTCACCAACTGGATCATGAATCTTTGAGAGAACAAATTTCAACTACGTCGGAATCATGATGAACTTTTGAGTGTCATTGGGTTTTAGATTCCACCGGCTATGAGAGAGAGAGAGAGAGAGAGAGAGAGAGAGAGAGATTTAACCGTAAAACAGGAAGAACAACGAGATTTTTCGAAACGAATGCAATAGAAGAAAGGATATAACGAAAAGAAAACGGGGTGAGAAAATCATAAAATAAAAAAGGTAAGTAGGAAGTTCAAAAGACATGCCAGAAAAGAGCATCATCGATCACTTCCCAGACGTCTGCAAGTGAGAATTGTATCTCAGGGATGCGCCAAAGAGAAGTCTGTAATTCCTCGCTTGCAAGGTAACACCTGACAATTCAATTTAATCAATTATGCAGAGCTTCCACACGGTTGACATAGCTTAACACCTCCGACGATTTTGAAGGACGTATATTGACTTAAATTCGCTGATATGCAGACTTATTCGATGATCAAATCTGTTATTCTATGCTTAGTATTATTAAAGCTAAGTAACAAGGCTAGTCATTATGATTATTCCAGGGTTTGAAATATGTGGCAACAACGGTATGAGAATCGTTGCCAGACGTTGCCAGCAGAAGTATTGCTATTATTCCAGGAGACAAGATTAAAAAAAAAAAAAAAATTAAATGGATATCAAAATAATATACATGAGAGGTGTTCAAATCAAGATTCTACTTATCAATAAAGAGTAAACGACTATGTAAGTTAGGACATCAATCAAAATAATTTCAAATTGAAAGCAATATTTTTTGTTCATGCAAATTTTGGCTCTCTCTCTCTCTCTCTCTCTCTCTCTCTCAGTGTGTTTCTAAACACCTACAGAAGACAATCACATCTGAGTAAGGCACTTTAACTTATGATATATATATATATATATATATACATATATATATATATATATATATTTATATATGTATATATATATATATAATCATTTATATATATGTATGTCTGTATAAATATGTATATATATGTATATATGTATATATATATATATATATATTTATATATATATATATATATATATTATGGACATAACATATATATCTTTATATATAAATAAACACACATACAGTATATATATTTATATATATATATATATATATATACATATATATGTGTATATATATATATATATATATTAGGCACATATCATATTTATATATATACATATAAATAAATAAATATATATATATATATATATATATATATAAAACCTACATATACTGCACATACATGAAGTCTTTTTCCTTACAGGAGTTATCAGCATAAGTTCCTACCGAATTCATCCTAGCCCTAATCAGTAATCTCACCACCAATGCATCGAACCCTCCCACACAGACTGCACCATCTCTCACCTTGCCAATCAAGCTAAAAGAAACACTTTTTTTCCTTCCTTCTCGGTAACAACAACGACGTAGGACTAAAAGAATTCCTTCAGGAATCGTGACCTTCAAATAGGAACTAGTAGAGACTAGTTTGAAGGTCAGATATTACTCCCAGAAATGCCTAGTAAGATAAGGTTTGATGCACTGGAATGTAGAGAAGTTAGATTTTATAGCTATAGTTGTTTTAAATGTCTATGAAGGATACGAGTAAATGCAAATGATCTTTATAGATTGTGAAAATAACAACAAACAATAATAATAATAATAATAATAATAATAATAATAATAATAATAATAATAATAATAATCATCATCATCATCAACTTATTTATAGACTTAAAAACCTAGGTGTTGATTTCTTATTAAGAATCGAATAATAATAATAATAATAATAATAATAATAATAATAAATAATAATAATAATAATAATAATAATAATAATAATAATAATAATAATAATACTATTACTAATAATAGTAATAATAATAATAATCATAATCATTATCATCATCATTTTTATAGACTGAAAAAACCAAGGAGTTGATTTCCGAATAATAATAATAATAATAATAATAATAATAATAATAATAATCATCATCATCATCATCATTTTTATAGACTGAAAAAAACAAGGTGTTGATTTCCGATTAATAATAATAATAATAATAATAATAATAATAATAATAATAATAATAATAATAATAATAATAATAATAATAATAATAATAATAATAATAATAATAACAAATAACCAGGGAGTATTTTTAGATACCTGCACACCAAAATGCAAACCTCTCAGCTGCCAACAGTTATACCTCAGAAAAAAAAAAAAAAAAAAAAAAAAAAAACAGAACCTTGACTATAATCGTGACCAATAATTCACGAATGATTTATTATGTGTCACGACTTTGTATGATTCGAATAATTAAAGACGTCGTAACTGACACTTCCCGTCCGGTGGAGTGAAGTGTTTTGATATGACGTATAATTATGACGTCGTGTGGCATACGATGGGAAAAAAGGTAGGTTATTATTATCATTCTTGAAGAGGTTATTATTATTATTATTATTATTATTATTATTATTATTATTATTATTATTATTATAAATAATAATATTATCATCATCATCATTATTATTATTATTATTATTATTATTATTATTATTATTATTATTTTCATTATTATTATTATTATAATTATAAGCTATTATCATTATAATTATAAGCTCTTATTATTGTTATCATTATTATTATTATTATTATTATTATTATTATAAGCTAAGCTACAATCCTAATTGGAAAAGCAGGATCCTATAAGCCCAAAGTCTCCAACAGGATAAAATATGATATCATAGTTATGGTATTATTACATAAGGACTTATACCGACCTCTTTAGCAATTAATGTGGCGTTTTGTCATCTTTTATTCTATCTCATTTCTCTTCCTCGTTTTTTTTTTTTTTTTTTTTTTTTTTTTTTTTTTTTTATAGCATATATATTAAAGATCTATTTTAATGTCCACTCTTCTTAGAATATTTTATCTTAATTGTTCATTAATTTTCTTGTAGTTTATTTATTTCCTTATTTTCTTTCCTTACTAAGCTATTTTTCTCCGTTGGAGCCCCTAGGTTTATAGCATCCTGCTTATCCAATTAGCGTTGTAGCTTAGCTAATAATAATAATAATAATAATAATAATAATAATAATAATAATAATAATAATAATAATAATAATAATAATAACAGGAGCAATGGGATTTCGGATCTCCTCCAAAGGATAATTGGGTCGTCCATGACCTAAGATCTACCTGTGGTGAAAATTTCGTCAAAATCCGTCGAGTAGTTTTGACGTAATCCTGTTCACAGACAGACAGAAAGACAGACACACGCACACACACACAAACAAACAAATAAATAAATAACCCGGCTTGATTTTATAACCTCCTTGGCGTAGGTAATCATAATAATGATTAGCCTGGAATGTTTATGGCTATTATGCTTAAGCGAATGTGTATGGCGATGGTGAATTGGGTTATGTTGAATGTGGTTTCAAAAGTTTATCGAACGTAAACAAACGGGTTCATATAAAAATCAAGCTTGAATATCTTAATTTACTTCAAGTACGTACTGTGTGTGTGTGTGTGTGTGTGTGTGTGTGAAGCATAAATAAATAAAAATAGGTTTCTATTCTTATTTGACTGAAGGGCTTGCCAGATACCGAATGCCATCAACAAGTACCAATAATTCTGTTTTCACCATGATAATAATAATCAAAGAAACTTATTACAATTAGGCATTTTTTTTCTTCTCATCATGATCATCATCATCATCTCCTCCTACGCCTATTGACGCTAAAGGCCTAAGTTAGATTCCGCCAGTTACCTCTGTCTTGAGCTTTTAATTCAATACTTATCTATTCATCATCTCCTACTTTGCACTGCATAGTCCTCAACCATGTAGGCCTGGGTCTTCCAAATCTTCTAGTGCCTTGTGCCGCCCAGTTTAAGTTTGGTGAACTAATCTCCCTCTTGGGGAGTGCGAAGAGCATGTCCAAACCATCTCCATCTACCCCTCATCAACATCATCATCTCCTACGCCTATTGACGCAAAAGGCCCTCGGTTAGATTCCGCCAGTTGCCTCTATCTTGAGCTTTTAATTCAACACTACTCCACTCATCATCTCCTACTTCGCGCTTCATAGTCCTCAACCATGTAGGCCTGGGTCTTCCAACTCTTCTAGTACCTTGTGCATCCCAGATTAAGTTTGGTGAACTAATCTCCCTCTTGGGGAGTGCGAAGAGCATGCCCAAACCATCTCCATCTACCCCTTATTATAGCAAAATAGAATATGATGGTTCAAAGGGACTTACCCAAATACACAATGTGCAGCGGTCAAAATGTGTCTGTCACTGATCAAGGATCCTCCGCAGAAGAATTTCTTGTCGTACACCAGCGCCACCTAGATGTAAACACCGAAATTAATAAACAAATGGACAATGGACCTCAATTATTCAACGATATACTATACATACATTCCTACATACGCATATAAATACTCACACACATATACATGTATATATATATATATATATATATAAATATACACATACATATATATGTAGACGTTTATGTACAGTATATATATACACACACACATATATATATATATATACATACATACAGTATATATAAGTACGCGTATATATATACATATATATATATATATATATATACATACAGTATATATAAGTACACGTGTATAAATATATATATATATATATATATATGCATATATATATATATATATATATACATACATCTAAATTAAATCAATTACTTAAAACATCATTGAGATTCTAAACGCTTCAAAATAAAC
>NC_090762.1:27034719-27042219 GCF_036898095.1 Palaemon carinicauda
AATATCTTAATTTACTTCAAGTACGTACTGTGTGTGTGTGTGTGTGTGTGTGTGTGTGTGTGTGTGTGTGAAGCATAAATAAATAAAAATAGGTTTCTATTCTTATTTGACTGAAGGCTTGCCAGATACCGAATGCCATCAACAAGTACCAATAATTCTGTTTTCACCATGATAATAATAATCAAAGAAACTTATTACAATTAGGCATTTTTTTTCTTCTCATCATGATCATCATCATCATCTCCTCCTACGCCTATTGACGCTAAAGGCCTAAGTTAGATTCCGCCAGTTACCTCTGTCTTGAGCTTTTAATTCAATACTTATCTATTCATCATCTCCTACTTTGCACTGCATAGTCCTCAACCATGTAGGCCTGGGTCTTCCAAATCTTCTAGTGCCTTGTGCCGCCCAGTTTAAGTTTGGTGAACTAATCTCCCTCTTGGGGAGTGCGAAGAGCATGTCCAAACCATCTCCATCTACCCCTCATCAACATCATCATCTCCTACGCCTATTGACGCAAAAGGCCTCGGTTAGATTCCGCCAGTTGCCTCTATCTTGAGCTTTTAATTCAACACTACTCCACTCATCATCTCCTACTTCGCGCTTCATAGTCCTCAACCATGTAGGCCTGGGTCTTCCAACTCTTCTAGTACCTTGTGCATCCCAGATTAAGTTTGGTGAACTAATCTCCCTCTTGGGGAGTGCGAAGAGCATGCCCAAACCATCTCCATCTACCCCTTATTATAGCAAAATAGAATATGATGGTTCAAAGGGACTTACCCAAATACACAATGTGCAGCGGTCAAAATGTGTCTGTCACTGATCAAGGATCCTCCGCAGAAGAATTTCTTGTCGTACACCAGCGCCACCTAGATGTAAACACCGAAATTAATAAACAAATGGACAATGGACCTCAATTATTCAACGATATACTATACATACATTCCTACATACGCATATAAATACTCACACACATATACATGTATATATATATATATATATATATATATATATATATATATATATATATATATATATATATATATATATAAATATACACATACATATATATGTAGACGTTTATGTACAGTATATATATACACACACACACATATATATATATATATATATATATATATATATATATATATATATATATATATACATACATACAGTATATATAAGTACGCGTATATATATACATATATATATATATATATATATATATATATATATATATATATATATATATATATATACATACAGTATATATAAGTACACGTGTATAAATATATATATATATATATATATATATATATATATATATATATATATATGCATATATATATATATATATATATATATATATATATATATATATATATATATATATATATATATATATATATATATACATACATCTAAATTAAATCAATTACTTAAAACATCATTGAGATTCTAAACGCTTCAAAATAAACATTAGTAAATAGAGTGAAATGTGAGTCATAAGGGTTAGGTTAACTAAAGTTTAACATCCCAAGGTTATCACGAGGTGAAAAGCCCTTCTTTACAATTGCTCTTCAAGATCTTTCTTCTGATAAACTTTATAACAATGATTAAAGGTCAAATCACATGACGTCGAGAACACAGAGCAAATATCAAATATGTAACTTTTAATTTTTTAATTTTTCATGAATTTCAAAGTTCTTTACGAATTCACTCCATTTTATTCTTTTGCTTAACTAGAAATTTTTCTTTAATCTATTTCCAAATATCTTTTTTTATTTCCATCTTCAAGTTTGTTTTTATTTATTTATTTATCTATTTTTTTTTTTTTTTTTTTTTTTTTTTTTACGAAACTTAAACTTCTTCATAAACAACGCACCTAATTCCGGGTTTTTAGACTATATCACGTTTGTAACTTTGCTTAATTTCAAAGTAAGGTTTTCAAATTTTATTTCATTGCTTTGAAAATTAGATAGAAGACTATTTTAATTTCATTCTGAACTTTTAAAGACCATAATTTCCTACCCGTTAGTTTCCACATTTCTTTTGACATCTGGACCAATGAGAAGGACAGTTTAAATCTTTACCTGGATAAGCTTAGAATAATAACAAAGAACATAAAAGAGAATGCTTGAACGTAATGTAAGAGAGAGAGAGAGAGAGAGAGAGAGAGAGAGAGAGAGAGAGAGAGAGAGAGAGAGAGATAAAATACTAATTAAAGGCTTTCAGAAGTGACTGAATTCTATTTATATATAAATTTGATACAAAAAACTAAATTCTGTGTCCAATACTGTAAACATACGATGAGAGAATTTAGAATACTTATTGACGCCATTCAAAGTTAAATCTTATTTCTTACATATCAATTTCATACTAGTTAAAGAATTTTGAGTCCAATGCTTTAATCGGACGATAAAATTTCAGTCAAACTGAAATACATTCTAACTTAGCCTATGGAGCAAGAGTTTGCAAATTAAAACAAGAGGGGCACTCAGTAGAGCGCAGACCTCCGCCGCGGCAGCTTATTTCTGGACCTTTTGCTCGACTGTGACTTTGACCTTCCAAAATTTAATCATTTCCAGCTTTTTTCGTAACAGTTAATCCCTTCGTCAAGTTTCATTACTCTACGAATAAAATTGTGGACAGGAAGCTGTTCACGAATAGACACACACACAAACACAAACAATCACAAAAACAGGGGATAAAACATATCCTCCTGCCAACTTCGTTGGCAGAGGTAATAATCCCAAGAAATCAGTGTCAATTTAATTACTTTGTAATATATTATTATTATTATTATTATTATTATTATTATTATTATTATTATTATTATTATTAGCTAAGCTACAACCTTTGTTGGAAAAGCAGGATGCTAGAACCCCAAGGGCTCTAACAGGGAAAAGCAGCTCAGTGAAGAAAGAAAATAAACAGATAGATAAACTATAAGAGAAGTCATGAACAACTAAAATTAAATATTTTAGCATAGATCTTTCATATATGAACTATAAAAAAAACAGAGGAAGAGAAATACGAGAAAATAGTGTGCACAAGTGTACCCTCAAGCATAAAAACCTCAAAGTAAAAAACAATATCCAGACGAAATTGATTAGTTTACTCGTGACATTTCGCAAAGGCCAAATCCGAGAAGGACCGCCTTAGTTTGATATAAGTAAATAACTGAAGTCGATAATTATTGCCTGGTATAAAGAAGAATGACGACGAAGGGATGGAATCAGAAATAAACCACAGGATGCAGAAGCAAATAGACAATTAAAGGTTTAAAGGCCACTCGTGAATGGCAGAGGTAAAGGACAGTAACATTGCCCTATCAAGCAGGACAATGCCCTAGAGACTGACCATATATACATATGATCAGCGCCCAAGCCCCCTCTCCATCCAAGCTAGGACTAAGGAGGGCCAGGCAATGGCTGCTGATGACTCAGCATGTAGACCTACAGGCTCCCCCAAAACCCCCATCTTCAGTTCACAAGGATGATAAGCTTGCAACAAACCAAAGAATCTATCGAGTTTGAGCAGAACTCGAACCCCAGTCTGGCGTTCACCAGTCAGGGATGTTACCACCTCGGCCACCACAACCATAATTATTCAACAATATGCTATATATACATTCTTACGAATGTATGAATATATGGAGGAACTGGAGAAGACCCAAGAAAGGAAGTTAGAAGTGGCTCGAATTAGGGTGTTAAGATGGATGTGTGGTGTCACGAGAAGGGATATGATCAGAAATGGATATATATTAGAGGGACAGTCAAAGTGGTTTAGACATGTCATGCTGAGAGAAGATCGTGTGTGTCGAAGGGTCATGGACATGGAGGTGGATGGCGGGAGGAGGAGGGGAAGGCCAATGTTTAGATAGAAAGATAAAGTGGCCAAGAAAGAAGAGAACGGAGAAGACTTGTGCGAAACAGCGACACCATATAGAGATGGTGGATAAAAGCTGTAGACAAAGAAGATGAAGTAGAAGACTGACGAAAAAGGACGTCTCTCTCTCTCTCTCTCTCTCTCTCTCTCTCTCTCTCTCTCTCTCTCTCTCTCTCTCTCTCTCACCTGCCAAGGATATTCATTAACGCCTGTGTAACCTCCACCGATGACTCTGAAGCTGGGGTCGGCTGGATACTCGTCTGTCAGTTGGAAGCATTTATCGTTCACTTTCAGTTCGAAGGCTGTAGATAAACAAAAGGAAAAACCATGGCCTATTTCATCAGTAAATAACATTTCAAAGAATAATTTCAATCATATTGAGTGGTGTAATTATATTATTTCATAATCCAGAAAAGGTAGTGTATTATCATTTGTCTTAATGGCGTTCTATAATGTGTTTGAAACTTGCAGTAGATCAGTTTAAAAGTGGCCTCCACAGTAAAAAGCTTAAACTTACGGTCCCGGGCTGGGATCGATCTGCTGCCATGCAAATGCCAGGCAAACACGTTACCACTGTACTGGCCAGGAGGCCATTTTTCATTATTAATATCAACCAGACTGAACATATAAACAACTCAATTGAAATAAAAGTTATATCATCTAATTGCCTACTTTTTTTTACATTTTATCAGGAAATACACATTTACAATCTTACAATTTATAACATACTGTATATATATATATATATATATATATATATATATATATATATATATATATATATATATATATATATATATATATATCATAGTATATTTACATAAATAATTTCTTATTTTACATATATTGTATTTACAATTGAAATATTTACTATATATCTAAATATGTTTAAAAAAAATATATCGACTCGTTACTTGTATTTTCTTTATCTTTTCTTTAAATGACATGAGACACGTATCAAGGTATATAAGACACGTATAATATATAAGACAATATTTAATTCAGCAAATGAATTTGTTTAGCATTCAGATATGTGACCAATAGTAGAAGGACTTTGTCCTCAACATTTAGGAACAAAAACTTTTTGAAGTCAGACGTTGGACTAACAAACTCACCCTAAATTTGATTGCAAAAATCTAGAATGACAGACAATATTCAGGCACTAACCAATTGCAAACTCTCTCTCTCTCTCTCTCTCTCTCTCTCTCTCTCTCTCTCTCTCTCTCTCTCTCTCTCTCTCTCTCTCTCTCTCTCTCTCTCTCTCTTTCAAATCCGGTTAATATTTATGAAGCGTTTATTCAGTTTATGGAAAAACTCTCTCTCTCTCTCTCTCTCTCTCTCTCTCTCTCTCTCTCTCTCTCTCTCTCTCTCTCTCTCTCTCTCTCTCTCTCTCTCTCTCTCTCTCTACTGTTGAAAATTTGTATTAAAAAAAGGTGAATATCCGACAACATTTATTCCAGGATTTTTACCATTTCAAAAGCGCATATACTGACGTAAAATAGTGATATTACGGTCACCAATCCGTAAAAGATAACAACAAATTAAGATTAAAATTACGGTCGCCTGTATTTTACTGAAATACGGTTGAGAACGGTATATTTTTACGGAGAATTTCCGGATAAAGTCACGGTTTTTTCTAACGATGTAGTTGCCTATTTTCAATTAATATATGATCGGGTCATCTGTTGTATGTCACGCAACTGCTAAAAATTCATATTACGCCCAGTGTTTGTTATACCTCTACTGCCTTTCCAGCATTATGCTAAAGACATTTGCTTGAGGAATTTATTATCTGAGTATTCTGCAAAAAATATTGAGGTTTGGATCGGCTAACTGTTGCTCAATGTATCAACATGACGGGTATAATTAACATTTCATTGACGTGCTGCGAAATTGTGGGCCGGACAATGCATGATTCAATATGGTTCTCTAAAACAGTAAATTCTCACATTTTACAATTTTTCTTTAAAGGTTAGATACGCGAGGAGTAGCTACATTAATTAAAAGATTTGGATTGAAATATACGAAGCATGAATATTTTTAGACTACGATTAACACATGCACAAGTACACATAAATATTTGTAATTATGGATTCTGGATAAATAAAGACATACGTGTTACAATTTAATGTTTAAAGGTCGCCCATGAATGGCAGAGGCAAGGGACAGTGACACTGCCCTAGCAAGCCAGACAATGCCCTTGAGACTGACCATATACTATATGATCAGCGCCCAAGCCCCCTCTCCACCCAAGCTAGGACCAGGGAGGACCAAGCAATGGCTGCTGATGACTCAACAGAGGTAAGGGACATAGACACTGCCCTAGCAAGCTGGACAATGCCCTAGAGACTGACCATATATTATATGATCAGCACCCAAGCCCGCTCTCCACCCAAGCTAGGACCAGGGAGAGTCAGGCAATGGCTGCTGATGACCCAACAGACAGACCTATAGGCTCTCCCAAACCCCCAAACCTCAGCTCACAAGGATGGTAAGGTTGCAGACACTAAAGGCGCTAACAATTCTGAGTGGGACTCGAACCCCCGTCTGGCAAACACCAGGCAGAGACGTTACCAATAAGGCCACAACAATATCTTTCTTTTATTTCTTATTTTCCAGATGTGGAATTTGTTTTTGTCATAAAGATATATCAATCTAATTCGTATTATCTTTCATTATATATACAGTCCACCATCACCTACTGGGGACAATAAAAACGACGTGGGTCCTCAACCCTAAATGTAAGACTCCTTGAGAGACCTCTAAGATGAAAGCTGGATAGCTTACCTCGTCTGAAAGCTGAAATAGCCGGTGTTGAATCAATTGTACCTTCGTACACCCCGTCTTCTAAATAATTTCCAGAAGATCTTATCTGAACCTGGAAAAAATACAAGAGTTCTTTACACGTGATATATGGATGTAAGTAACAATATACAAAAAGCGCATATTTTGTCATGGCTAAACCATATTATTTTTACCATTATTATTAATAGCTAAGCCACAACCCTAGTTGGAAAAGCAGGATGCTGTAAGCACAAGAGCTCCAACAGGGAAAATAGCCCATTGAGGAAAGGAAATAAACTACACACACACACACACACACACACACACACACACACATATATATATATATATATATATATATATATATATATATATATATATATATATATATATATAATCTATATTCAAACAAATGTATACACATATACTGTATGTATATATATGTATGTATGTATGTATGTATATACATACATATATATATATATATATATATATATATATATATATATATATATAATATATATATATATATATATATATATATATATATATATATATATATATATATATATATATAAACTAGTCTGGACTTAATCTTATTTTTCATATTTTTATTTTCCCTGTGGTTCTTCTGCATCTGAGGATCACGTTTCCCTGTGATTTTTAAGCATATACATATATACATAAGTATATATACACACATACATACAGTATGTGTATACATGATTCTATATATGTATACACAGAGAAAACGAATAGGTACACAGCTCACCTCTCTGATAACAGGCTTAGGAATGGTGCCGATCTTAAGAGTGGTAGGCACAA
>NC_090762.1:27047219-27082513 GCF_036898095.1 Palaemon carinicauda
TTCTCTCGTAGTTTTTCCTAATTTTATTTCCTCATTGGGCTATTTTCCCTGTTGGAGCCCTTAGGCTTAGAGCGTCCTGCTTTTCCAACTAGGGTTGTAGCTTAGCAAATAATAATAATAATAATAATAATAATAATAATAATAATAATACCTGCTTTTCCAACTAGGGTTGTAGCTTAGCAAATAATAATAATAATAACAATAATAATAATAATAATAATAATAATGATAGTACCAGCTTTTCCAACTAGGGTTGTAGCTTAGCAAATAATAATAATAATAATAATAATAATAATAATTATTATTATTATTATTATTATTATTATTATAATGATAATAATAACTGCTTTTGCAGCTAGGGTTGTAGCTTAGCAAATAATAATAATAATAATAATAATAATAATAATAATAATAATAATAATAATAATAATAATAATAACTGCTTTTCCAACTAGGCTTGTAGCTTAGCAAATAATAATAATAATAATAATAATAATAATAATAATAATAATAATAATAATAATAATAACAATAATAATAATAATAATAATAATAATAACTGCTTTTCCAACTAGGGTTGTAGCTTAGCAAATAATAATAATAGTAATAATAATAATAATAATAATAATAATAATAATAATAATAATAATAATAATAATAATAATAACTGCTTTTCCAACTAGGGTTGTAGCTTAGCAGATAATAATAATAATAATAATAATAATAATAATAATAATAATAATAATAATAAGGTCTTAGCTTAGCAAATAATAATAATAATAATAATAATAATAATAATAATAATAATAATAATAATAATAATAATAATAATAATAAATAAAGAGATGGGTTTTGTAACATACGATTCCTTTGCTCTGATAACTAATATTTATTAACATTATTTTTATTATTGTTTTAATGCACAGGCTAGACAATGAGCTTATAAGATATAGCCTATAGCAGATATATAGAAAATATAGGTTTTTTGTTTTGCACAGTTTGTAAATGGAGAAGAAAATTCTTCAAACATAAATAGATGAACAAAACACAATCAGTTTTTGTGCTGTTATCATCATCATGTCTGTTATCATGCTAGTTATTACAATGACCATTATTATTATTATTATTATTATTATTATTATTATTATTATTATTATTATTATTATTATTATTATTATTATTACTCAAGGAATATTTAGTGTTAAGGCAAGATCTCAGATACATTAAACACAAACAGCTACAAACAGATGAAACTGTATGTGTTATTCCCGTAGAGTTTGTGGCTATCCTAATCATCTTAAAAAGTCACGTTCACATTTATTTTGACATCACATAACACAGCTTAAGGCTGATGATTTTAACATTCAGGACTAATCTAACAGCATTCTATAAACAAGTTACTTCAAACATCATCTGATTCGTGATATATTGTCACTCAAAGCAATAATATGAACTTACGTCTTCCTCTTCTAGGTGTCTCCTCTTCCGAACTGTCGGCGAGGACTCCGGCTATCACAGTGCATCTGTTCAATAAAATAAATCCAATGAGGTAATTTTCTATATTCAATTAATAACTAATGAATTGACTCGTAAGTTAAGTGAGAAGCAAGTTTCTATAATCTTAGGATAACTTGAAATAATGACAATTTTACTTATCAAACAAGAGCAAAAGGTTAATGAGTCGTTCATGTGGTGGAAATTTCCTCAAAACCCGACAATTTGTTTTAACATTATCTTTGAAATGGCGAAAAATGCCAATCTGGAAATAGAATCCACATCCGGATCCTCTCCAAAACTTAATGGAGTCGTCCGTGGCCTAAGATTTATCTGCGGTGAAATTTTCGTCAAAATCTGTCGTGTAGTTTTGAGGTACACTGTTAAAAATCTGTTATAAAAACGGTAAAAATCATGGAATAAATGTTGGTAGAAATTGACCGTTTTAAAAAAGGATATATTGAAATAAAGAAGTAATATTACAGTCACCAACCCCTAAAACATAATAACAAAATAAGGTAAAAATTAATGTCGTCTGTGTTCTACTGAAATACGTCTGAGAGCAGTATATTTTTACGGAGAATTTCCGATTAAAATTACGGTTTAATCATATAGACAGATCCGGTGGTGGAGTTTTCTACGTTAGTAATTTCATCGTGCACTTAATTAAATATGCAGGAGGGGTACCATGTTAATGTCTATTGACCCTCATTATCGATTAAGTATAATTAGTAACCATGTAATCCTTATGTAAAACAGCTAGGTTCATGGCCGTTAACGTTGGGTAAGATTCTTATGTTGTGGCAATTAAAAACTTTAAGAAATTAATTGGTTGTTTGTGGGTGAAGTAACAATTAGAATTCGTGTTTATTCATACAGCTAATTATGCATGACAGATAACTGAAATTAAATAGACAAATAAATTCAATACAAAGTAAATATGTATGAATATTCAGTTGGCATTTTAGCTGCCCTACCAAGTGGCTGCCACTATCAGTAGTCTTCAAAAGATATTAGAAAAGAAATGTCTTTATTTGACGCTATTAACCTCCATTGAAAACACTAGTAAGATTTCCTGTGACTCGTTGTAGATTTTAGGTTGGCCGGGGCACCAGCCACCCGTTGAGATACTACCGCTAGAGAGTTTTGGGATCTTTTGACTGGCCAGACAATACTACATTGGATCCTTCTCTCTGGCTACGGTTCATTTTCCCTTGCATACATACACATACAGCGAATAGCCTGGCCTGTTCTTTACTTATTCTCCTCTGTCCTCATACCCCTGACAACCCTGGGATTACCAAATAATTCTTCTTCAGCCAAGGGGATTAACTACTGCACTGTAATTGTTCAGTGGCCACTTTAATCTTGTTAAGAGTAGAAGAGACTCTTTAGCTATGGTAAGCAGTTCCTCTAGGAGAAGGACACTCCAAAATCAAACCATTGTCTTGGGTAGTGCCATAGCCTCTGCCATGGTCTTCCACTGTCTTGGGGTAGAGTTCTCTTGCTTGAGGGTACACTCGTACACGCTGTTCTGTATTGTTTCTCTTCCTCTCGTTTTGTTAAAGATTTTATAGTTTATGTAGGATATTTATTTTAATGCTGTTCCTCTTCTTAAAAATTTCATTTTTCCTTGTTTCCTTTCCTCACAGGGCTATTTTCCCTATTGGGTTCCCTGGGCTTATAGCATCCTGCTTTTCCAACTAGGGTTGTAGCTTAGCAAGTAATAATAATAATAATAATAATAATAATAATAATAATAATAATAATAATAATAATAATAATAATAATAATAATCCAATTAAATTCACGCAAGGCACAATGCTCTCATGAGTTAGGTTGCAATTCATCAAATCTATATCGATATTTCATGAGGTTTTCAGCGCCCTTTTGACTCGATGCCGCTTGTACCCAGCCGTTAAGGTATGGTGCAAGTTTTTTTTGCACTGCTAGTCTTTCGATTAGCCTTTTAGTCATTCAATAGTTCACTTTCAAGAGTCCATTCAATGCATCAGAAGAAAGATCACTACTTGTATCTTCATTAAAATCTCCGGTTTCCTAAATTCTTTCCCAATATTTATCTTTAAAATTATTATTATTATTATTATTATTATTATTATTATTATTAATAATAATATTATTATTATTATTTGCTAACCTACAACCCTAGTTGGAAAAGCAGGATGCTATAAGCCCAGGGTCACCAACAGGGAAAATAGCCCAGTCAGAAAAGGAAACAAGGGAAAATAAAACATTTTAAGAACAATAACAACATTAGAATAAATATCTCCTATATAAACTATAAAAACTTTAACAAAACAAGAGGAAGAGAAATAAGATAGAATAGTGTGCCCGATTGTACCCTCAAGCAAGAGAACTCTAACCCAAGAAAGTGGAAGACCATGGTACAGAGGATATGGCGCTACCCAAGACTTGAGAACAATGGTTTGATTTTGGAGTGTCCTTCTCCTACAAGAGCTGCTTACCGTAGCTAAAGAGTCTCTTCTACCTTTACCAAGAGGAAAGTAGCCACTGAACAATTACAGTGTAGTAGTTAACCCCTTGGGTGAAGAAAAATTAATCAGTGTTGCCAGGTTTATTAATAAAGAGGAGAATATGTAAAGAATAGGCCAGACTATTCGGTGCGTGTGTAGGCAAAGGGAAAATGAACCATAAACAGAAAGAATGATCCAATGTTGTGCTGTCTGGCCAGTCAAAGGACCCCATAATTCTCTAACGGTAGTATCTCAACAGGTGGCTGGTGACCCGGCCAACTTAGACAAATGATCAATATGTATGCTGTAATTCTTCAACTGATTGCAGACTTCTTTCAGTATTTGTTTGTTAACACCTATACGAAAAAAAAAAATTAAAAAAATAAAGATTCAGTCCACCTAATCAAATGGCTGTGCGGTTGTCAAGACATAGCATATTATGACACCTTAACTAAGACTGCTATTTGTAATTTCTTTTTGTTATATACTTGTTTCCTCATCTTACTAGTAATGATAGTTTTGATTAAATTATATATCACTTATTTATTTGATGGATCAAAAGACTTGATCTACCTTGGTAAAAATATTTGACTATGTTAAATTGCTTTATCGTCATAAAGAAAAAATTATTTAATCTCACAAAAACAGTCTTTAGAGGAAGACATACAACATTTACATGATATATATGAATAATAATTACATGGAAGAGAAAAGCATGTTACAGAAATAAAAAAAAAAAAAAATCTCGGAATTTACTTACAATAAAAGAAACGGTACCAGCGAACCCATCTTGATTAACTTGCCAGTCGATAATAGAGCTGAAATGGATGATGCTATCTGACACGGGACGAAATGCAGTGGTAAAATCTCCCACCACTATTGATCACGATGGCGTCAGTTCGTTCACTGCATTTTCTTACGCTCAGAATTGATGTAGAGAAGGGGATTTCTCTTCAGATCTGGAAGAAATGTGGAAATTTATAAACACTGAAAAGTTACTAAATATAATCATTAAAAACACACACACATACACATACACAAATACACACACACACACACATATATATATATATATATATATATATATATATATATATATATATATATATATATATATATACAGTATATATATCCAGTATATATATATATATACATATATATATGAATATATATGTATGCAGTATATATATATATATATATATATATATGTGTGTGTGTGTGTGTGTGTGTGTATGCAGTATATATTTATATATATATATATATATATATATATATATATATATATATATATAAATATATATATATATATATATATATATATATATATATATATACAGTATATATATATATATATATATATATATATATATATATATATATATATATATATATGTGTGTGTATATATACCAAGAACAACAACAACAACATCAACAACAAAAAATGCAACCGTTTTTAGTCCACTGCAGGAAAAAGGCCTCAGACATGTCCTTAGTTATGTCTGTGGTTAGACTAGTTTTCATCACCATGCTAGCCAAATGTGGATTAGCGAGGGTGGGAGATTTTTGTCTGATCGTTCACAACGAAGTAACCTACAGTGGGTGGCCCTGACTAGTACAGCTTTGTTGGTCATGGCGATACACAAACCATTTCATAAAAAAAGATGTGTGTATACATACATATATATACATATATATATATATATATATATATATATATATATATATATATATATTGTATATATATATATGGATATATATATATACATATACTGTATATATACATATATATATACACTGTATATATACAGTATGTATATATATATGTAAATTATATATATACAGTATATATATATATATATATATATATATATATATATATATATATATATGTATATATATGTATATATATACAGTATGTATATATATATATATATATATATATATATATATATATATATATATATACAGTCTATATACTGCAGTTTAATTCGAAGCGAAATTTTAAAAAATTTAGTCAAGGCGTAATTAACCTACATTAACTTTGGCATTAGTGACAAAATGAGGAAAATAAGCAAAACTAAATTAACATAACAGTTAAGGACACCTTTTCTACATTAACAGAATTTCTTAAATCACAAAGCTAAAGTATGTTCGCTCAAAGACATACCGTTGTGAAATCACTTAGCGTTCTGATGCTAAAATTAGCTACGCTTTTAAAGGTTTAAAGGTCGTTCAGGAATGGCAGAGGTAAGGGACAGGAAAACGCCCTGGAGACTGGTCATATATACATATAATCAGCACCCAAGCTTGGACCAAAAAGGGCCAGGCAATGGCTGCTGGTGTCTCAGCAGATAGACCTGTAGGCTCCCCTAAACCTCCCCCACCCATCATTAGCTCACAAGGATGGTGAGGTTGCAGCAACCAAAGGAACTACCGAGTTTGAGCGGGACTCGACAGGGACGTTACCATATCGGCCACCACAACCCTAATGAAGAAGAAAAGGAACCTTTCGCAGCTCGTTGGGACAGATCGGATGTGAAATTCCAAAAGTTATTTTTAATAAGAAAAAAAAATTTAAAAGGGAAAAAAAAACCACAAGAACACCACCTAAACTAAGGTTTCTTTACCTAACCTAACCTAGGAGACGTATCCTTACCCGCTTACCTACCTGTGGGATATTTCAGACTCCTGCATTCTTAACTTACCCTAAGACTAAGTCTAGACCCTATGCTTACTTCCGAAGCGACTTCAGTCCAGGCATCGAAATACAATATTTTATAAATCGTAAGACGAGCTTCATATTATCGTATTTCAGACCAAAATAAACATTTCCCCAATGATGAAAATAGATTTGACGAGTAATAAGATAGTTTACGCCTGTCCCAACTAACTATATTTACGCCGGAATAAAATTTACTCGGCAGAAATGAATGAGTGCTCCAAAACTCGGTATTTCAGCTATCAGAAACTTGATCACATGTATCACTTTGTACATTGCAGGAAAACAAATATACACTGTTGAAAAATTGCCATAAAAACGGTAAAAATCCTGGAATAAATATTGCCAGCCATAAGGCATTTTAAAAACGGACATTTTCACGTTAAGGATAATAACAAAGTAGAGTAAAATTACGGTCGGAAGTATTTTACTGAAATACGGCTGAGAACTACATTTTTACGGAGAATTTCCGATTAAAATTACGGTTTTTTTTTTTTTTTTTTTTTTTTTTTTAACAGCGTACGATGCTTGGAAGAGTGAATATCTCACACCAACAATGAGGTTTTTTGTCAAAAGATTTATGAATCCAAATTGAAAATCATTATGAGGGATATGTGCTTAGAGCATTTACCTTAATCAAGGCAAACAAAATGACACATTCTTTCAAAGGTAAGGAATCCTGACTCATTCAAGATAAAGACATTTTAAAGATTCCTAAAATGAATTTCAAGATGTTTTCTTCACAAGAAATACACGAAAGATAATTCTTGAAATGAGATTAAATGAAAAATGAAATATTATATCTTACAAATCTGGAATGACGGAAAAGTCTCTGTTCGTAACATATACGAATTATCAGGAATCAAAAATATGGCTTTTGGAATCGCTTTTGCTCAATCCACTTTCAACCTTTAATAATCATATCTACTTTAATGGATTCCAATGAATTTCCATCTATGCAAAAATGAATCAATTACTTCACCCCCCCCCCAAAAAAAAAAATCTACTCTAATTCCCTTACATTCAGCGTTATTATTATTATTATTATTATTACTATTATTATTATTGTTATTACTAGCCAAGCTACAACCCTAGTTGAAAAAGCAAGATGCTATACGCCAATAGGGAAAAATGGCCCAGTGAGGAAAGGAAATAAGGAAATAAATAAATGATGAGATTTAACAATATATCATTCTAAAAACAGTAACAGCGTCAAAGTACTCTAGATAAACTCCTTATGGAGTAATTTATACCATGTAAACAATGATTTTCTGATCAAAATCGAGGGGGTAAAATGATTGTGGTAGCCAAATAGTAACGTCCCTGCCTGGCGATCTGCCGGACTGGGGTTCAAGTCGCTCAAACTCGATAGTTCCTTGTAGTGTATGCAACCTCACCATCCTTGTGAGCTAAGGAGGGGGTTTGGGGGAGCCTATAGGTCTACCTGCTGAAGTATCAGCCGCCATTGCCTGACCCTCCCTGGTTCTAGCTTGGGTGGAGAGGCAGGATGGGTACTGACCATAAATATATAAATATATAAATATATATATATATATATATATATATATATATATATATATATATATATATATATATATATATAGTCAGCAAGGGCATTGTCACTGTCCCTTGCCTCTGTTATTCATGAATGGCCTTTTAACCTTCAGCCTGAGCTGCCTCAGTATATAATGGTAACTCAGCCTATCGCTACAATACCTTGATAAGAAAGGTTCTTCGTGCTTCGTCGTGAAGAAATTAATATACACAGTCCACAGTGGTCCTCAACTGGTAGACCCAATACAAAAACTGATAGAGCCACCTTAAGAAAAAAGAATGAACTCATATCACTAGCGTTAATGATATTGTCGGAGATTAAGCTGGCCTTATGCCAGCAAAGCACTGCTCCTGCAGCAGGCCGTAAGGAACAGGGAATAGACCATAAGTAATAATGGAATTTACCCATCGCTTTGGAATTCCCTTCTTGCTTCTGTAGTCCTCAAGTGCCCTTGTGGGATATACTTCAGTATCTCCCAGCTAATCTATACCGGCGAATAAGGCGGTGCCGATGTCGCATAATTCAAGTGGGATTTATTCATGTGGCCACTATCATAATAGGACTCGAATGCTTGTATTCCTTTGAGGGGTCGTAAGCTCTGAAGGAGTATACCTCGGGTAGCGGGGTGACAACGTACGTAAGATTAACGTAAATGGTGTGTCTTGCATTGAAGAAGAAGAAGAAGAAGAAGGAGGAGGAGGAGGAGGAGGAAAGGGAGAAGGAAGCAGGACCCAAACGATGATGCGCATTGAAGTCACACCAAAAGAAAAAAAGCAAAGAAAAACATAAACGAAAACAAAAAAATCATGAATTATCAGTATCTCATGAACACCCCTCTCTCTCTCTCTCTCTCTCTCTCTCTCTCTCTCTCTCTCTCTCTCTCTCTCTCTCTCTCTCAGCTCATAAAAATGCAAGACAAGTCCAGATTTCTGCACGCGAGGCAATAAGGAAACTTTCTTTCACTGCTTAGTACTAAGCTTTAATCTTACGACAAAAAACAAGACCTTATATCCAATTACCATAAGGGCTACAAGGACTGATAAAATAAAAGTACTTTAGATAAACTTTATCTGGAGTAATTTTTTGCTGTACGAAAACATCGCTCACTTCAAGTATTACGTAACAATGTCTAATATAATGACCTTTTTCCATCACACTGACCGAAGATTCATGCATGAAGTTCGATAAAAACCGGTAAAAATGGACGAAAAAAAAGGTGGTAATAGGAAGGAACATGTGGAAGAAAAAATTAAAACTTGACCGCACCATGTCCATAAATGGAGACATTTGAGTGCAGCGACCTTTGCTGCACTACGCTTGACTCTTCATCGACAAGGTTTATACTAGTAAAATCTCTTTCTTGTTTTTTTCCTTTTAAACAGATGATTCAAATCATTTTCCAAACTGATGCAAAAATAATCGTAGATGTAATAAATGAAATTCAGACTATATTCACAAGGATCACTGTGATTCAAGATACTGAAATAGTCACTATTCTGTATCTGTGATTATTCTCAAATGCACTATATTCTACCCAAAGGAATCTGGCTTTTATTCAAGACGAATAGTCTCGTTGTGATTGCCTCAAGCATTTCAGCGAAGATCTAAAAAAAATATCTACATCTATCAACACGTGCATGTCTAGAGGTGAAATATAGTTTTGGTTAATACTCTTACCCAAAGGAGATACGTTGCATGAAATATATAGTAAAATTTCATGCAATATGTTTAATTCAGATTTCATGGTTCGCTATCACACAAAAATAGATGCATCAAATGTGAAAAAAAAGGCGTTAAGAGACGACCGAAGGCCGCCGAAGTGAAGCAGTACAAACGTAACCCCTTTTCAGTATATATATATATATATATATATATATATATATATATATATATATATATATATATATATATATATATATATATATATATATATATATATATATATATATATAAAATCATTGCCAGAAAAATTGGATACTTATCTCTCCTCAAATTTACTCTCTTGTTACTAGTCTGGATGTCTACCCGTGATGAAAAGATCGTATATTTCCAAAAATATGTTTTTACGTGAGTTATCCAAATCGCGTCATTTCCATTACGACATAATAAAGTCAAAATAAAGTAACTCCTACCTCAATTTAGATCATAATTTGGCTGTTCAATCTTGTACGTCAGGTCTCAGTATCCGCACAACATACGTTTTAGTGCATTCACGAGGAGGCTCCATAGAGTCTTAGAATTCAAGAAGAAATACATAAGTCCATTCAAATCTTAGGTGGTTCGTAGCAACATCTAAGCCATGGGAATTCATTTACTCAAGCCGGTCCAAAACCTCGATAAAAGAGGAGGGTGGAGTATGCTAAATGAGAAAAAAGGGGGAAAAAACGACAAGAAAAAACTGCTTTCAAGGTGTCTAGTTTCATAAGATGCATGAGCCACCTGGCAAGGCCAGTCGTAAACTGCAATGAAACACATTCTTGTATTCAGTAATATTTCATCCATGCAAATAACTGAATGCTAAACTTGCTCGCTAACCGACACTTTAATTCACCCCCAGGAACACACCCTTTTTAGCCGGGACCTGAAGGATGTCTCACAGTGAACACGTGACCTTGTGTCTTCAAGAAATGCTTCTGTTGGAGTTTTCATGAGACGTGAAAATGTGCACATAGAGAGAGGAAGCAGTGAACACATGATCATGTGTCTGCATGAAATGCATTTGTTGAAGTTTTTATGGGACGTGAAAATGTGCATATAGAGAGAGGAGGCATTGAACACGTGACCCTCTGTCTACATGAAATGCATTTGTTGAAGTTTTCCTGGGACGTGAAAATGTGCGTACAGAGAGAAAAGGCAGTGAACACGTGACCCTGTGTCTTCAAGAAGTACATATGTTCAAGTTTTAATGGGACGTGAAAATGTGCGTATAGAGAGAGGAGGCAGTGAACACATGACCCTATGTCTACAAGAATTCCATCTAGTGAAGTTTTTATGGGACATGAAAATGTGCATATAGAGAAAGGGGGGAGTGAACACGTGACCCTGTGTCTTCAAGAAATACTTCTGTTGAAGTTTTTATGGCATGTGAAAATGTGCTTATATAGAGAGAAGGCAGTGAACACGTGACCCTGTGTCTTCAAAAAATACTTATGTTGAAATTTTTATGGGATGTGAAAATGTGCTTATATAGAGAGAAGGCAGTGAACACGTGACCCTGTGTCTACAAGAAATGCTTTTGTTGAAGTTTTTCTGGAACGTGAAAATGTGCGTATAGAGAGAGGAGGCAGTGAACACGTGACCCTGTGTCTACAAGAAATGCTTTTGTTGAAGTTTTTCTGGAACGTGAAAATGTGCGTATAGAGAGAGGAGGCAGTGAACACGTGACCCTGTGTCTTCAAGAATTCCATCTGGTGAAGTTTTTATGGGACATGAAAATGTGCATATAGAGAGAGGGGGGGGAGTGAACACGTGACCCTGTGTCTTCAAAAAATACTTCTGTTGAAGTTTTTATGGGATGTGAAAATGTGCTTATATAGAGAGGAGGCAGTGAACAAATGACCCTGTGTCTTCAAAAAATACTTTTGTTGAAGTTTTTATGGGATGTGAAAATGTGCTTATATAGAGAGGAGGCAGTAAACACGTGACCCTGTGTCTTCAAAAAATGCTTTTGTTGAAGTTTTTATGGGATGTGAAAATGTGCATATAGAGAGAGGAGGCAGTGAACACGTGACCCTGTGTCTTCAAAAAATACTTCTGTTGAACTTTTTCTGGGATGTGAAAATGTGCTTATATAGAGAGGAGGCAGTGAACACGTGACCCTGTGTCTTCAAAAAATACTTTTGTTGAAGTTTTTCTGGGACGTGAAAATGTGCTTATATAGAGAGGAGGCAGTGAACACGTGACCCTGTGTCTTCAAAAAATACTTTTGTTGAAGTTTTTCTGGGACGTGAAAATGTGCTTATATAGAGAGGAGGCAGTGAACACGTGACCCTGTGTCTTCAAAAAATGCTTTTGTTGAAGTTTTTCTGGGACGTGAAAATGTGCTTATATAGAGAGGAGGCAGTGAACACGTGACCCTGTGTCTTCAAGAAATGCTTTTGTTGAAGTTTTTCTGGGACGTGAAAATGTGCTTATATAGAGAGGAGGCAGTGAACACGTGACCCTGTGTCTTCAAGAAATGCTTCTGTTGAAGTTTTTCTGGGACGTGAAAATGTGCTTATATAGAGAGGAGGCAGTGAACACGTGACCCTGTGTCTTCAAAAAATACTTTTGTTGAAGTTTTTCTGGGACGTGAAAATGTGCTTATATAGAGAGGAGGCAGTGAACACGTGACCCTGTGTCTTCAAGAAATGCTTCTGTTGAAGTTTTTCTGGGACGTGAAAATGTGCTTATATAGAGAGGAGGCAGTGAACACGTGACCCTGTGTCTTCAAAAAATACTTTTGTTGAAGTTTTTCTGGGACGTGAAAATGTGCTTATATAGAGAGGAGGCAGTGAACACGTGACCCTGTGTCTTCAAGAAATGCTTCTGTTGAAGTTTTTCTGGGACGTGAAAATGTGCTTATATAGAGAGGAGGCAGTGAACACGTGACCCTGTGTCTTCAAGAAATACTTCTGTTGAAGTTTTTATGGCATGTGAAAATGTGCTTATATAGAGAGGAGGCAGTGAACACGTGACCCTGTGTCTTCAAGAAATGCTTTTGTTGAAGTTTTTATGGCATGTGAAAATGTGCTTATATAGAGAGGTGGCAGTGAACACGTGACCCTGTGTCTTCAAAAAATACTTATGTTGAAATTTTTATGGGATGTGAAAATGTGCTTATATAGAGAGGAGGCAGTGAACACGTGACCCTGTGTCTTCAAGAAATGCTTTTGTTGAAGTTTTTATGGCATGTGAAAATGTGCTTATATAGAGAGGTGGCAGTGAACACGTGACCCTGTGTCTTCAAAAAATACTTATGTTGAAATTTTTATGGGATGTGAAAATGTGCTTATATAGAGAGGAGGCAGTGAACACGTGACCCTGTGTCTTCAAAAAATACTTTTGTTGAAGTTTTTCTGGGACGTGAAAATGTGCTTATATAGAGAGGTGGCAGTGAACACGTGACCCTGTGTCTTCAAAAAATACTTATGTTGAAATTTTTATGGGATGTGAAAATGTGCTTATATAGAGAGGAGGCAGTGAACACGTGACCCTGTGTCTTCAAAAAATACTTTTGTTGAAGTTTTTCTGGGACGTGAAAATGTGCTTATATAGAGAGGAGGCAGTGAACACGTGACCCTGTGTCTTCAAAAAATACTTTTGTTGAAGTTTTTCTGGGACGTGAAAATGTGCTTATATAGAGAGGAGGCAGTGAACACGTGACCCTGTGTCTTCAAAAAATACTTTTGTTGAAGTTTTTCTGGGACGTGAAAATGTGCTTATATAGAGAGGAGGCAGTGAACACGTGACCCTGTGTCTTCAAAAAATACTTTTGTTGAAGTTTTTCTGGGACGTGAAAATGTGCTTATAGAGAGAGGAGGCAGCGAACATGTGACCCTGTGTCTTCAAGAAATACTTCTGTTGAAGTTTTTATGGGACGTGAAAATGTGCATATAGAGAGAGGAGGCAGTGAACACGTGACCCTGTGTCTTCAAGAAATACTTTTGTTGAAGTTTTTCTGGGACGTGAAAATGTGCTTATAGAGAGAGGAGGCAGCGAACATGTGACCCTGTGTCTTCAAGAAATACTTCTGTTGAAGTTTTCATGGGACGTGAAAATGTGCTTATAGAGAGAGGAGGCAGTGAACAAATGACCCTGTGTCTTCAAGAAATGCATCTGTTGAAGTTTTTATGGAACGTGAAAATGTGCATATAGAGCAAGGAGGTAGTGAGCACGTGACCCTGTGTCTTCAAGAAATACTTCTGTTGAAGTTTTTATGGGACGTGAAAATGTGCATATAGAGAGAGGAGGCAGTGAACAAATGACCCTGTGTCTTCAAGAAATGCATCTGTTGAAGTTTTTATGGAACGTGAAAATGTGCATATAGAGAGAGGAGGCAGTGAACACGTGACCCTGTGTCTGCATGGAATGCATTTATTGAAGTTTTCATGGGACGTGAAAATGTGCATATAGAGAGAGGAGGCAGTGAACACGTGACCCTGTGTCTTCAAGAAATACTTCTGTTGAAGTTTTCATTGGACGTGAAAATGTGCTTACATAGAGAGGAGGCAGTCAACACGTGACTCTGTGTCTTCAAAAAATGCATTTGTTGAAGTTTTTCTGGGACGTGAAAATGTGCTTATATAGAGAGGAGGCAGTGAACACGTGACCCTGTGTCTTCAAAAAATACTTTTGTTGAAGTTTTTCTGGGACGTGAAAATGTGCTTTTATAGAGAGGAGGCAGTGAACACGTGACCCTGTGTCTTCAAGAAATACTTTTGTTGAAGTTTTTCTGGGACGTGAAAATGTGCTTTTATAGAGAGGAGGCAGTGAACACGTGACCCTGTGTCTTCAAGAAATGCTTTTGTTGAAGTTTTTCTGGGACGTGAAAATGTGCTTATATAGAGAGGAGGCAGTGAACACGTGACCCTGTGTCTTCAAGAAATACTTTTGTTGAAGTTTTTCTGGGACGTGAAAATGTGCTTATAGAGAGAGGAGGCAGCGAACATGTGACCCTGTGTCTTCAAGAAATACTTCTGTTGAAGTTTTCATGGGACGTGAAAATGTGCATATAGAGCAAGGAGGTAGTGAGCACGTGACCCTGTGTCTTCAAGAAATACTTCTGTTGAAGTTTTTATGGGACGTGAAAATGTGCATATAGAGAGAGGAGGCAGTGAACAAATGACCCTGTGTCTTCAAGAAATGCATCTGTTGAAGTTTTTATGGAACGTGAAAATGTGCATATAGAGAGAGGAGGCAGTGAACACGTGACCCTGTGTCTGCATGGAATGCATTTATTGAAGTTTTCATGGGACGTGAAAATGTGCATATAGAGAGAGGAGGCAGTGAACACGTGACCCTGTGTCTTCAAGAAATACTTCAGTTGAAGTTTTCATTGGACGTGAAAATGTGCTTATAGAGAGAGGAGGCAGTGAACACGTGACCCTGTGTCTTCAAGAAATACTTCTGTTGAAGTTTTCATGGGACGTGAAAATGTGCTTATAGAGAGAGGAGGCAGTGAACACGTGACCCTGTGTCTTCAAGAAATACTTCTGTTGAAGTTTTCATGGGACGTGAAAATGTGCTTATAGAGAGAGGAGGCAGTGAACAAGTGACCCTGTGTCTGCATGGAATGCATTTATTGAAGTTTTCATGGGACGTGAAAATGTGCATATAGAGAGAGGAGGCAGTGAACACGTGACCCTGTGTCTTCAAGAAATACTTCTGTTGAAGTTTTCATGGGACGTGAAAATGTGCTTATAGAGAGAGGAGGCAGTGAACACGTGACCCTGTGTCTTCAAGAAATACTTCTGTTGAAGTTTTCATTGGACGTGAAAATATGCTTATAGAGAGAGGAGGCAGTGAACACGTGACCCTGTGTCTTCAAGAAATACTTCTGTTGAAGTTTTCATGGGACGTGAAAATGTGCTTATAGAGAGAGGAGGCAGTGAACACCTGACCCTGTGTCTTCAAGAAATATTTCTATTGAAGTTTTCATGGGACGTGAAAATGTGCTTATAGAGAGAGGAGGCAGTGAACAAGTGACACTGTGTCTAAATGAAATACATTTGTTGAAGTTTTTATGGGACGTGAAAATGTGCGTATAGAGAGAGGAGACAGTGAACACGTGACCCTGTGTCTTAAAAAAATGCATCTGTTGAAGTTTTTATGGGTAGCGAAAATGCGCATAGTGAACAATTGATCCTGTGTTTGCACGAAATGCATTTGTAGAAGTTTTTAGGGGACGTGAAAATGTGCATACAGAGAGAGGAGGCAGTGAACACGTGACCCTGTGTCTTAAAAAAAAATGCATCTGTTGAAGTTTTAATGGGACGTGAAATGAAAATGTGCATAGTGAACAAGTGACCCTGTGTTTGCATGAAATGCATTTGTAGAAGTTTTTAGGGGACGTGAAAATGTGCATACAGAGAGAGGAGGCAGTGAACACGTGACCCTGTGTCTTCAAAAAAATGCATTTGTTGAAGTTTTAATGGGACGTGAAATGAAAATGTGCATAGTGAACAAGTGACCCTGTGTTTGCATGAAATGCATTTGTAGAACTTTTTATGGGACGTAAAAATGTGCATACAGAGAGAGGAGGCATTGAACACGTGACCCTGTGTCTTCAAAAAAATGCATTTGTTGAAGTTTTAATGGGACGTGAAAATGTGCATAGTGAACAAGTGACCCTGTTTTTGCAAGAAATGCATTTATAGAAGTTTTTATGGGACGTGAAAATGTGCATACAGAGAGAGGAGGCATTGAACACGTGACCCTGTGTCTTCAAAAAAATGCATTTGTTGAAGTTTTCATGGGACGCGAAAATGTGCATAGTGAACAAGTGACCCTGTGTTTGCATGAAATGCATTTGTAGAAGTTTTTATGGGACGTGAAAATGTGCATACAGAGAGAGGAGGCATTGAACACGTGACCCTGTGTCTTCAAAAAAATGCATTTGTTGAAGTTTTCATGGGACGCGAAAATGTGCATAGTGAACAAGTGACCCTGTGTTTGCATGAAATGCATTTGTTGAAGTTTTTATGGGACGTGAAAATGTGCATACAGAGAGAGGAGGCATTGAACACGTGACCCTGTGTCTTCAAAAAAATGCATTTGTTGAAGTTTTCATGGGACGCGAAAATGTGCATAGTGAACAAGTGACCCTGTGTTTGCATGAAATGCATTTGTTGAAGTTTTTATGGGACGTGAAAATGTGCATACAGAGAGAGGAGGCATTGAACACGTGACCCTGTGTCTTCAAAAAAATGCATTTGTTGAAGTTTTCATGGGACGCGAAAATGTGCATAGTGAACAAGTGACCCTGTGTTTGCATGAAATGCATTTGTTGAAGTTTTTATGGGACGTGAAAATGTGCATATAGAGAGAGGAGGGTGACACTAGGTTTTTGGGTGGAATAGAATACGAAGTAGTTGAGGAGCATCACATGACAAAGAGTGAATCACTGATGGATAAAGAGAGGAGAAAATGAGAATTTGAATCGAAAAAGCACCGCTGGTTAGAATAATGTTTCCTAATTTGAGAACTAAGAATGACCTAACTTAAAAAAAAAAAATCTTGAGTATATCGAATCCAATTGCAAAAAAAGAAACCACTTGACTTACGGAGAGAGAGAGAGAGAGAGAGAGAGAGAGAGAGAGAGAGAGAGAGAGAGAGAGAGAGAGAGAGAGAGCCCTGCCCAGAACAGGTTACTCATTCCTTGTCTAAACAGCCACATCACGGCCTTATGGCAGTGCAGAGCTGACCAGATTGTACAGTTAGTAAACACTGTGTTAGATAACATCCAGGTGCGTTCTTTTAACGCTCAGTTTCCAGGTGGAAAACAGATTCGGGAACGCTTAAAACTCAACTGCTGAACGACACTTCTTCAAAGAGCTAAATGTTTTTATCATTTGTGATTCCGAGTTGCAAATCTGTTTTTTTTTTTTTTTATTGGAGTATTTTTCTTACCGTAATAACAGTAATAACAACATAAATAGAATTACTAACAATAACAGATTTATTATCTAGCACTGAAAACTCTCGTTCATAAGTCTCCTAAGTACCTCGTTCTGTAGCAAAATTAAGCAAACGTCCCTCGAAGGGCATCGACCCGCCCAATGCAGAAGACGCCCGACGAAGGAACTGAGCATCGAATCATCTTTCGCCTTCAAGGGCACAAACATCATTAGAAACCAGTCTACCATAGAACGCTGCAGATTACTCATCACCTTATAAACTCCGCCAACGAAGTTGGAAGGACGTCATGTTTTACCCCCTATTTGTTTGTGTGTGTTTGTTTGTTAACAGCTTCCTGGCCACAGTTTTAACCGCAGAGTAATGAAACTTGCAGGGAATAACTGTTATGTATAAAAGCTGGAAATGATTAAATTTTGGAAGTTCAAGGTCATAAGTTAAGGTCACAGTCAAGTGAAATGTCAATGTCACAATTCAGCCATAAGTTAAGGATATTGTTGTCACAGAGACTTCAAACTTTGTTCATATTTGAGAGTATGAAAATCCACGTCAATCAATACAGGTTAAAGTCAAGATCGAGCAAAAGGTCGAGAAATAAACTTCCGTGGCGGAGGTCTGCGCTTTATTGAGTGCCCATCTGGTTTCATACTGCAGCCGAAAGCTAAATGTTCCTAGTTCGGTTACATATGATTATTTTCCACTATTTCTTTTTATTCTAGGACGTTCTGGGGTATGTGGAAGATGGGCCTAGATATAGTAAAAGAGTTATAATAAGATTTGCTAAAAATAAGAGGTTTAAGGTATTTTTGAAGCCATCTATTCTAAGGGGACATGAAAAATGACACATACGTTCATACTTCAACAACAGAATTATAGAATAACCGTAATGAAACGAAGAGGAAAATAAAGAATGGAAATACAAAACCACTCGCGGTTGCAAAGAGGAGACACTGGTAGAGAAAAAAAAAAACACTTAGAAATGTGTAACAAATATTTGCGGTAACCTGTCGGTTTGGCCCCAAGGGAAGGTGAAGAGGAAGACATACAAACGAACACACAGCAAAAAAAAAAAAAAAAAAAAAAAAAAAAAAAAAAAAAAAAAATACAAAAATACAAAAATAAAACGTGTAAAAGAATAATTGTATGTCAGACAATCCCACAATCCTGCAGATATCTTCTGAATCCATAATATCTGTTGTGGTCGTTATTATTATTATTATTATTATTATTATTATTATTATTATTATTATTATTATTATTATTATTATTATTACTTGCTAAGATACAACCCTAGTAGGAAAAGCAGGATGCTGTAAGCCCAAGAGCTCCAACAGGGAAAATAGCGCTGTGAGGAAAGGAAACAAGGAAAAATAAAATATTTTAAGAGCAGCAACAACACCTAAACAAATATTTCCTATATCAACTAGAAAAAAAAATTAACAAAACAAGAAGATTAAATTTCTCGTTGGTTTGAGTCTTTAAAGACGAATTAGAATAGCCTTACGGTTATCTGTGTGATTTGCATATAAGTACAGTAGTTTGAGAGCACTGTTACGATTGAGCGTGCTTGCGCTTACGCAATTGTATCAAAATACAGTAACTGATTTCTCCAGGTACGCGCTCTGGGTGGTACCAAATGCACCTACCTGGCCCACATATTGTTACTAGCTTTTATAATGATTTAAGGGTTGTGGTGGCAGTTGTGGTAACGTCCCTGACTGATGAGCCAGACTGAAGTTTGAGTCCCGCTCAAACTCGGTAGTTTCTTTGGCCATTGCAACCCCACCATCCTTGAGAGCTAAGGATGGGGCGTTTATGGGAGCCACTGTCTGGCTCTCCTTGGTCCTAGCTTAGGTGGAGAGGGGGCTTGGGTGCTGATCAAATGTAATATGGTCAGTCTCTATGACATTGTCTTACTTGATAGGGCAATGTCACTGTCCCTTGCCTCTGCCATTCATGAGCGGCCTTTAAACTTTTAAAGTGTGTACATTGCATGTAATACACATTCATATAAGTATCTACACAGAAAGTTAAAACTATATCATATACATTGAAGAATATAAATGAACATTACAGAAAATGAGAAACTGCATGAAAATGTATAAATATGCATTTATTCATGTGTAAGAGTACACTGAAACTTTGCTTTTTAATTTTATTAACACTTAAACTCTTTTCACCATAAACAAACAGAAAATAACCAATGTTGATTATACCCAGATTTTGAGGTGACGTCCATATTAAAAGACGTCTCCTTTACTCTAGTTTTAATAGAGAATTATCAAATTTATGTTGTATAATAAAAATTTTGGTATTTTCCATATATTAGATGAATGTTTGGGTTACGAATTTATGCCATATGACCCAGGGCTAGGACCAAGGAGGCCTTTCAAAGAGGTAGAAAAAAAAAAAAAACTGGAATGAAGATATAATAAAAGGCTAAAATATGGTGACATGAAGGAGGCCGAAAAGATAAAGAATTAGACAATTATTAACTGTAAACTTGTAAAGTTCCTGAATAGAAGTGGCCAGGCATTTACCGTTTTAAAAACGGATATATTAACGTAAAGGAGTGACATTACGGTCACCAACCCGTAAAAGATAATAAATAAATATGGTAAAAATGCTGTCGCCTGTATTTTACAGAAATACGGCTGAGAACAGTATATTTTTACGGAGAATTTCCGATTGAAATTACGGTTTTTTTTAAGTGTTGGCCACGACTGGATCATGTAAGTTAAAAAAAAAAAATTGTTATCGTCAAAAAATGTTACAATGTCAAGTTGTTTAACACTTCTAGAAATTTTAAGAGTAGAAATAAAAATTCGAAAAAGTATTTTACGTCAACAGTTCATCCTTGACCAAAGCGAGATTAAATGTCATGGCTAGAAATAACAAAGTGGTCATACATAAGATATGCACAACGCAATATTGTTGAATTAAAGATCAGAATTATTCAAACTACGTCACTTGAGAAAATAAGAGGTATCGTAATTAATGGATATATGTTTTTAAAAAAAATGGGTAAATTGTCTGATACCAGAAAATTATTTAAATTACTTAATGCCAGAAAATTATATAAATTACCTAATACCAGAGAACTGTTTATATTACTTAATGCCAGAAATTTACGTGAATTACCTAATACCTAAAAATTATTCAAATTATGTAACACCAAAAATTATTTAAATTCCGCAATATTAGAAAATTATTCAAATTACGTAATATTAGAAAATTATTAAAATTAATTAATACCAGAAAATTATCTGCATTTTCTAATACCAGAAAATTATTTAAATTACGTAATATCAGATTTTCTTTAAAACTATCTAATAATAGATAATTATTTAAATTATGTAATATCAGAAAATTATTTAAATTATCTAATATCAGAAAATTATCTAAATAATATAATATCAGAAAATTATTTTAATTATCTAATATCAAAAAGTTATCTAAATTATCTAATATCAGAAAATTATTTAAATCACGTAATCAGAAAATTTTTAAATTATCTAATATCAGAAAATTATCTAAATTACGTAATACCAAAAAATTATTCAAATTACGAAATATCAGAAAATTATTTAAATTACTTAATACCAGAAAATTGTTCAAATTACGTATTATCAGAAAATTACTTAAATTACTTAGTACTATAAAATTATCGAAATTTCCTTTTGCCAGAAAATTGTGTAAATTCGTATTATCAGGAAATGACTTGAATTACGTAAGACCAAATAATTTATGTCCAAATTACAGATCATAAAAGAAACTAGTTATATCACACACACACACACACACACACATACACACACACACACACACACACACGAAAAAATGTGCAACGCCCGGGAAACTATGTGAAATTAACATTACACCGGAGTTCATACCTTCCATCTCTCAGCCTCGTCACAGGTTATAAGTCTCCTGTTACACAATTATATCCTAAATAACTTTGTAGTTCTAAATTGCCACTGTAGAAGAACCTATGGGAGTGATATATCCCCCTCGAATTAAAATATTATTTCCTGGACCATGGCTGGTCTATGACCTCTCTCTCTCTCTCTCTCTCTCTCTCTCTCTCTCTCTCTCTCTCTCTCTCTCTCTCGTAATTCAAGGGTTTATCTTTCACCTCAACTGGTGTTTTGATGTTATAACCATCATTTAATACTCACCGGAAATAGCTTGCCATATAGACCCTATTTTTATTTCCAAACACGCCTTGCGAAGAGAGGGCCCCTTATTATGGTTGAGAAGGGTCGGGGACTCGGGGGAACCTATAACGATAATGACAGAGTGACTGGGATGGATGGGAAAATGAGAAAATGTCTCCTAAGAAAATGGATTGGTGTTGTCGGTCTTGAGAAAGCCTCCTGCTTTTATAAGACCAGTGTGCGGATACCCCTTTATACCTTTATAACAACCTGCTCTAGTCTATATGATGTATTTGAGGTAAGGAAACATCGCGAAGGGATGATAAAAAAAAAAAAAAAAAAAAAAAAAAAAAAAAAAAAAAAAAAAAAAAAAAAAAAAAAAAAAAAAACAACTCAGTGACTTAGTTCTAACGTACGTCTCAAGATGCAAACGTTGCGGTTTGTATATACCTTTTCAAAAGCCTCTCGATGTACAGGGGTATTTTCGTCAATGACCTCAGATGTCAAGATGCCAGAAAACCCCAAATCAATCGATCAAGCCACAGTTCCAGCTAGAGAGTTGGTGGTTTCATCGCTTGTAATACATACAATTAACTAAGAGGGACGCTTGAAATATACAGAAAGATGGAGGAGACTTAATCCTTAACATACAAACATAAACAGAAAATAGTTCTTATCCTTCTGAGAACAATCAAATAAACACATGTCTAGGCCAACGACCCAAGGACTCGAGCCAAACACTGAAATATTTCAGGACATGACTTGGGTAGATTGTATGTGAGACCTCGGGCCACGAGTATGGCATGGAGGGTAATAGAAGATCAAGCCTTGTCCAATAAAATGAACCCAACATTCCGGGGAAGATTCTTTTTTTTTTTTTTTTTTATGGTTAGAAGTTGTTCTCAAGGTTGAGAGTCACTGTTGGCATAAGGCCAACTTATCTCAACAATAGCATGGAAGCAAAGATTCGGAAAAAGCTCGCAAGTATCACGGCTGACTAAGGTGATATTTCACATGTTAATGGAAGTTTTATTACCTCCACCAACGAAGTTGGAAGGCTGTTATATTTTCCTCCTTGTTTGTGCGTTTGTGTTTGTGAACAGCTTCCTGGCCACAATTTCAATCGTAGATTAATGAAACTTGCAGGGATTAGTTTTTAGGTAAAAAGCTGTAAATAATTAAATCTTTAAAGGTCAAGTTCAGAGGTCAAGGTCACGGTCAAGAAAAATTTTTAATTCACGTAATCAGGCATAAGTTTGGACATCGTTGTCACATAGACTTCAAACTAGTTTCATATTTGGGTGTATGAAAATCCACGCCAATTAATACATGTTAAGGTCAAAGGTCAAAGTGAAGGTCGACAAATAAGCTGCCCCGTTGGAGGTATGCGCCCTACCGAGTGCCCCTCTAGTTTTCTTATCTGATCTCTCTCTCTCTCTCTCTCTCTCTCTCTCTCTCTCTCTCTCTCTCTCTCTCTCTCTCTCTCTCTCCCATTACAATAGAATAGTTTCTAAACATCTCGAAACTGTCTACAAATATATAAAAAGACAATCAAAACATCTTTGTTTTATTACACCAACTAAAAGTTTGAAGATATTATTTTGGATTTTGCAGATTATCTATTTAATTGTGAATAATACAATATAAGATTTTTTTGGGGGGGAGGGGGGGAGGGGGGGAGGGGCGGCTGTAATGCCAAGTTTCTTTAAAATGTATCTGGTATTACACAGATTTTATATGATATGAATAAATCTCACTTTAGATATATATAATACATAAAGTTGTTCGAGAGAGAGAGAGAGAGAGAGAGAGAGAGAGAGAGAGAGAGGAGAGAGAGAGAGAGAGAGAGAGAGAGAGAAATACATATAATTGTTCGGCCAAGAGAGAGAGAGAGAGAGAGAGAGAGAGAGAGAGAGAGAGGAGAGAGAGAGAGAGAGAGAGAGAGAGAATGCATATAATTGTTCGGCCAAGAGAGAGAGAGAGAGAGAGAGAGAGAGAGAGAGAGAGAGAGAGAGAGAATGCATATAATTGTTCGGACGAGAGAGAGAGAGAGAGAGAGAGAGAGAGGAGAGAGAGAGAGAGAGACCCAATGAGCCATGAAGTACAAACTGGTAACCGGCAATTTTCCTAACAATGGTGCAGGCTCAAGTCTCTGCTTTAACAGCTCGCTTGTATATTTGCAATGTTAGCAGTGACGTTTTTACTGATTTGTTAAAGATCTGTTATCTTTTCGTTTGCTTCTTTTATTCTATTCAATCCCTGTCTCTGTATAGTTTATATATAAAGATTTATGTTGGTGTTGTTATTTTTCTTAAAATATTTTATATTAATTGTACATTATTTCTCTTTTTTTATCCTTTCCTCACTGGGCTATTTATTTCCCGTTGGAGCCCTTGGGTTTGTATCACCTTGCTTTTGTAACTGGAGTTATAGCTTGCCTAATAATAATTATAATAATAATAATAATAATAGTAATAATAATAACAATAATAGTAATAATAATAATAACAATTGAATAAATAAATAAATAATAATAATAATAATAATAATAATAATAATAAATAAATAAATAAATAATAATAATAATAATAATTGAATAAATAAATAATAATAATAATAATAATAATAATAATAAATAAATAAATAAATAAATAAATAATAATAATAATAATAATAATAATAATAATAATAATAATAATAATAATAATAATAACAGTTACGAAGAATCCCAGCTTCCAACATCGATAATAACAATGTCGATGGTACCATCAAATATATATGTAAGCTTATCAAACCTTAAGCTATCTTTGATAACAGCTTTATAATTACATAGATAAACAAGCTGAAGTAAACAGTGGACACTATCTAAAGTAAAACGATGTAAGAGTCTTTGGCTATATAAAAAAAAAAAAAAAAAAAAAAAAAAAAAAAAAAAAAAAAAAAAAAAAAAAAGAGGAGGTATAGAATTCCCTCAAAGAAAATTAAAATCTCGGTAAAATGACTTCATGAAAATGGTAGTTACTATATTTTTTACCCTTTTCCAAACTTCTCTTGACTTATTACTATTATCTTGTCTTACAAAATTGTTGCTATATTTGTATGGATAAGGTTAAAGTGAATAGTTTAGGAAGAGAGGATAAAAATAGGTTTGCATAATCGACGTAAATAAAACAAATAAAAGAGGGAGAAGATATTTAGGATAAACAAAAGGAAATGTGGTAAAAGATAATCAAGAATGAAGAGCAAAAGAAATCTTCTCTTTCATTGAAAATGCAATAGATATTTGGTTTCATCTTCTCTCTTATTTTGTAGTTTTGTTATTCCTTTTTATATCTTCTAGTTTGTAGTTCCATATTTTGTAGCCACATCCTTCATCATTGTTTCACTTTTTTTTCAGTTTTAAATTTTGTAGATCAGTTCCTCTTCGTTTCCCTCATATTGTAGTTTTATCTTCTGCAGTTCCTGACCTCTTTCTGTCTTGTCTTATTCTGTAATTTTTCATACATTCTTATACCTTCCTTTTTGGTCGTTTCACATTCTGTAGTTTTTTCCTTCTTCTCTCCTTTTGTAGTATTACATTCTGTAGTTTTTCATCTTGCTTTTCTCCTATTGTCGTATTACATTCTGTAGTTTTTCCTTACTTCTCTCCTTTGTAGTATCACATTCTGAAGTTTTTTCCTTCTCTCTTTTTGTAGTTTGACATTCTGGAGTTTTTTTTTTTTATTCTCTCCTTTAGTAGTTTGACATTCTGGAGTTTTATCTTCCCTTCTTATTTATCTTCTTCTGTAGCTTTATATTATGTAGCTTTATTTTGCTTCGCTCCTTTCTTAGCATTACATTCTGTAGCTCATCTTTCCCAGACACTTCCCGTCTCATCTTACGACACTATCGAACACCAAAGCCTCTCTTCATACTTACCAGAATTAAAATTTCCGCTCCGACGAACCAACACAGACGAAATTCCTTGACGAAAACAGGGCTCCTACGTGCCCTGGAACTTGCGTTTAGGTGCAGCTTCTCATCTATATATTAATGAGTTCTGTACATTCCAAGACTCGTAAATCTCACCTGATCTCGGTTTAACTTTCTGACAAATTGTGAGTTCTGTACATTCCGAGACTCGTAAATCTGACCTGCTCTCGGTTCAACTTTCTGACAAATTGTGAGTTCTGTACATTTCGAGACTCGTAAATCTGACCTGCTCTCGGTTCAACTTTCTGACAAATTGTGAGTTCTGTACATTCCGAGACTCGTAAATCTGACCTGCTCTCGGTTCAACTTTCTGACAAATTGTGAGTTCTGTACATTTCGAGACTCGTAAATCTGACCTGCTCTCGGTTCAACTTTCTGACAAATTGTGAGTTCTGTACATTCCGAGACTCGTAAATCTGACCTGCTCTCGGTTCAACTTTCTGACAAATTGTGAGTTCTGTACATTCCGAGACTCGTAAATCTGACCTGCTCTCGGTTCAACTTTCTGACAAATTGTGAGTTCTGTACATTCCAAGACTCGTAAATCTGACCTGACCTCAGTTCACCTTTCAGACAAATTGACTTTTCAAGCTGCAAAGTCTCGATAAGGGAAAAATTGTAGATTATATTTGCATATGGGTATGCCCCATAATAGTGTTTTCCCATTTTTAGGTAAATGCCCTTTCCCATTTTTAGTCCCCAGGGGAACTTGGGTCCCTAACCTAATCCACCATTGGTTCTAATGAATTCTAGTTTTATAACTTCCAATTGTAATGATCACCAGACTGGGGTTCGAGTCCCACTCAAACACGTCAGTTCCTTTAGTGTCTGCAACCTCATCCTCCTTGTGAGCTAAGGAAGGGGAGGGATTTGGAAGAGCCTATAGGTCTACTTGCTGAGTCCTCCGCAGCCCTTCCCTGGCCCTCCCTGGTCCTAACTTGTGTGGAGAGGGGACTTAAGTGCTGATCATATTTATATATGCTCAGTCTCTAGGACATTGTCCTGCTTTCTAGGTAAATGTCACTGTCCCTTGCCTCTACCATGCACGAGCGGCCTTTAAACCTTAAACCTGTGTAAAGTCTTCCATTGAGAAAAATAAAAAAAGTCAGCCAGTGACCTGTTCCGGGTGGGAACCGTCATGTTAGGCTATGCCATTACCTACTACGATTGCCTGACCTGTAAAGGATGATATGGAGAGAAGAGGTTTGGTGGAAAAGGATGCCTTTGACAGAAGGCATTGGAAAGGGGGCATCAGGTAACTGACCCCTTAATGTAGAGATAACGGTGGGAAAGAAGGAGACTACCTGACATGTTTTTTTCAAAGTAGACTTTAGGATGAAAATGAAAAACATCAATTCTGATTTATCCATGCTATCATCATCATTAATTATTACCTCTACCAGCGAAGTTGGAAGGAGGTTATATTTTACAACCTGTTTGTGCGTTTGTTTGTGTGTGCATTTGCGTGTTTGTTTGTGAACACCCTCCTGGCTACAATTTTAATCGTAGAGTAATGAAACTTGCAGGGATTAAATGTTATGTAAAAAGCTGTTAATAAATAAAGTTTGGAAGGTCAAGGTAACAGACAAGCAAAATGTCCAATTCACGTAATCAGCCATAAGTTTGGACATCGTTGTCAGAGAGACTTCAAACTTGGTTCATTTCTGAGTGTATGAAAATACACGCTAGTAATACATGTTAAGGTCAAAGGTCAAGGTCAAGCAAAAATCCAATTCTAGATCAACGGTCAATGGTCAAGGTCTAGCAAAAAACCAATTCTAGGTCAAAGGTTATGGTCAAGGTCTAGCAAAAAATCCAATTCTAGGTCAAATGTCAAAGTCTAGCAAAAAAACCAATTCTAGGTCAAAGGTCAAGGTCTAGCAAAAATCCAATTCGAAATCATAGGTCAATCTTAAGGTCTAGAAAAAATCCAATTCTAGGTCAAAGGCCAAGGCCTTGCAAAAGGTTGAGAAATAACCTACCCTGGCGGAGGTCTGCACTCTACTGAGTGCTCTTCTAGTTACTTCATATATTCATCAGTCAGGTTATAAACATACTGACGCTTATATACATGCAACTTCGCAAGCGCGTTCAACTCATCCATTACGCAAATGCTGTTTGGAGCCAAAAACGCAAATAGCAAGAATGTGATGTAATGGCATTTTAGTACGGCCATAAAAAGATTCAGGACAGATACATTAATCAGTGGTTTATATTCGAGGAAATTCTTAAAATAACGAAATAACCTTTGGATGTTTAAATTCGGGTACGGATTATCTTTCGAATTAGGGATGGAATCTATTATATAACAGTAAAACTACCAGCAACCAATTAGGTAATAATAATAATAATAATAATAATAATAATAATAATAATAATAATAATAATAATAATAATAATAATAATAATAATAATAATAATAATATAATATTATTAATAATAATAATAATAATAATAATAATAATAACAATAATAATAATAATACACGAGAGAGAATAGAAACAGAATACAACATAAAAAAAATGGGGGAAAAAAATAAAACATATTTTAGTTTTTACTTCAAAAAGCCAATATTACCTCGGTTTTTTATGTTGCAATTTGTTTTTATTCTGTCTCGAGTATTATTATTATTATTATTATTATTATTATTATTATTATTATTATTATTATTATTATTATTATTATTATTATTATCAATACTATATTACTATCATTATTATTATTATTACTATTATTATTATTATTATTATTATTATTATTATTATTATTATTATCATTATTATTATTATTATTATCATTATTGCTATTATTAGTTAGAAAAGCAGGATGCTATAAGCCCAAGTGCTCTAACAGGGAAAAATAACCCGGCGAGGAAAGGAAACAAGGAAATAAATAAACTACAAGAGAACTAATGAACAATATAAAATAACATGATTTAATAAAAGTAACAACATTAAAATAAAACTATTCTATATAAACAATAAAAACTTGTAAAAAAAAAAACAGAGCAAGAGAAATAAGATAGAATAGTGTGCTCGAGTGTACACTCAAGCAAGAGAACTCTAGTTTTATGTCCATTTCCTATATACTTGTGACCATACTTACTGTATGCCCATTGTCTCTTCATAATTAAAAGCTAATGTAAATTTGACCCGCAAGTTTTAATTTGGGTATTCCCTTTCTGAGTGGGAATACCTTAACGTGGTGAGAGGATTTGAGTATGGCCATGATCAGCAAAGATGTACTAGTCAAGGCCATCCATACTAGGTTGGTTTGCTGTGGGCGAGAGGAAAATCTCTCACCTTCACCAATCTGCGCTGGCCTGAGTGGAGATCAAAACTGGCCAAACCCCAGATATGAACTGTCATGTCTGAGGCCTTTGTCCTGCAGTGGACTAGAAATGGTTGCCTTTGTTGTTATTGTTGTTATACAGATCAATTTTTTGGACATATAACATAACAATACACACACAAACGACACGGACATACCCATTGAAAAGGCTGTAACATTCTCACCCTTATCATACCACGCAATAAGAGCTGATTTTCCAAGACTACATAATCAATTACCGAATTCATACACACAGGGCCGAAGTAAATTATACTAACCTATGTCATAACGTCGTTCTTTTAATCTTTCGTTAATAGTCGTCCCGCTTGCGTGAATGGCACTAATTAAAGCATTAAGTAATCATATATTCATTAGGGTTAATTGCTCTTTTGATATGATACATTTGTTTGACCTTCTATATAGCTATTCATTCAACTATATCCATTTGATGCCCTTGGCTGTTGCATCGTTTAGTAATTCTTTTTCTAGTTTTTTTTTCTTTCTCAAAGTTGGGTTTCTTGAAGGTAGGGCCAGAGCGATAAAATAAATGGGGATGGGTACTTAGAAAAATATAAATTTATATATATATATATAATATATATATATATATATATGTGTGTGTGTGTGTGTGTGTGTGTGTGTATACAAGTATATTACTCATGGTAATATATTTATCTATACACAAACTCACATATATACTATATGTGTATATATATATTATATATATATATATATATATATGTATGTATGTGTGTATACACATATATACACTTATCTATATATACATATATACACATATGTGTGTACATATATATATACATATATATATAATCTACATGTATACATATATATATATATATATATATATATATATATATGTATGTATATATATACATATATATACACATCTACACACACACACACACACACCACACACGAAATAACCACAACCGCAACATAGCATCAAGACAACAAAGAGCACTGGATCCCCAGACTCCCCCGATAACGATAAGCAATTGATGGAACCCGGGTAACTAGTAGAAGAGAGACGTCAATCAATCCGGATAAGGTGTCAAGTCTCTGGTCTGTTCGTGAATGAATTGTTCAGCGGTTTTTTTTACACCTAGGTATTGCGCTGGAAGCTTGAGAGAGAGAGAGAGAGAAGAGAGAGAGAGGAGAGAGAGAGAGAGAGAGAGAGTCTCTTGCCGAAATATAGTTCACTTAACAATAATTTCAAACAAGGGTATGCTCCTGATACGAAAGAGAGAGGAGAGAGAGAGGAGAGAGAGGAGAGAGAGAGAGAGAGAGAGAGAGAGTCTCCTGCCGAAATATAGTTCACTTCGCAATAATTTCAAACTACAAGGGTATGCCCTCATACTAGAGAGAGAGAGAGAGAGGAGAGAGAGAGAGAGAGGAGAGAGAGGAGAGGAGAGAGAGAGAGTCTCCTGCCAAAATATAGTTCACTTTGCAATAATTTCAAACTACAAGGGTATGCCCTCATACTAGGAGAGAGAGAGAGAGGAGAGAGAGAGAGGAGAGGAGAGAGAGAGAGAGAGAGAGTCTCTTGCCGAAATATAGTTCACTTAACAATAATTTCAAACAAGGGTATGCCCTGATACGAAGAGAGAGAGAGGAGAGAGGAGGAGAGAGAGAGAGAGAGAGAGAGGGAGAGAGAGAGAGAGAGAGAGAGAGAGTCTCCTGCCGAAATATAGTTCACTTCGCAATAATTTCAAACTACAAGGGTATGCCCTCATACTAGAGAGAGAGAGAGACGAGAGAGAGAGAGGAGAGAGGAGAGAGAGAGAGAGAAGGCAAAGGCAAGAGGCAAAGGCAAAGCAAAGCAAAAAAAGGCGAAGAAGAGGTAGTAAAAGAATGCAGTTGGGGCACAGTCCTCATCACAAACCTGCTCCTTTTCGAACTCCTAATTCTGCTTTTGCCAGACTTCCCAAACTGGTTCTCTTCCATTCCCTTCGGTTAAAACGAAAACTCCAACTCCAGATGACTTCGTTTCTGTAAAAGCATCCTGCCAACTGGGCACTTTCCTCTTGGTAAGGGCAGAAGGAGACTCTTAGCTGTGGTAAGCAGCTCTTCTAGGAGAAGGACACTCCAAAATCAAACCGTTGTTCTCTTGTCTTGGATAGTGCCATAGCCTCTGTTCCATGGTCTTCCTCTGTCTTGGGTTATAGTTCTCTTGCTTGAGGGTACGCTCCGGGCACACTATTTTATCTTATTTTTCTTGTTTTGTTAAAGTTTTTTAATTTATTTAGGAAATATTTATTTTAATGTTATTATTCTAAGATATTTTATTTTCCTTGTTTTCTTTCCTCACTGGGCTATTTTCCCTGTTGGAGCCCTTGGGCTTATAGCATCCTGCTTTTCCAACTAGGGTTGTAGCTTAGCAAGTAATAATAATAATAATAATAATAATAATAATAATAATAATAATAATAATAATGGGATCACGACCCTAACAAATCAAGTGTACACCACATCAGTTTCCAGAAGGGATTTTTTGCACAATCTCAAATTGAACGCAAAAAGTCACATCCTAAGATTTCAAAGGCAATATCTTTATGACCTCGAGAGAGAAAAACAACTGGCTTGGATTGGTAGACCTCAGGTACCAGCGGTAAGGGCCAGCAATGAGCCCCTGAGGTAACAGTGATGGATTTTTTTTTCCTGAAGTAAGCTATAAATCTAGTACTGATCCAGGAAGATTTGGTCATAAACTATTATCATTATTTTCATCGCAAGGTAAGCTACAACCTCAGTATGAAAACAAGAGATGCTCTAAGCCCAAGGGCTCCAACAGCGAAAAATAGCCCCGTGAGGAAAAGGGAATAAGGAAACAAATAAACTACAAGAGAAGTAACGTAAAATCAAAATAAAATATTTCAATAACCGTAACAACATTAAATTAAATCTCTCATATATAATCTATAAAAACTTAAAAAAAAGAGGAAGAGAAATAAGATAGAACTGTGGTGCCTGAGTGTACCCCTCAAGCAAGGAGACCTCTAACTAAATTATAACAAAATTCTAGTTTTCTTCCATTGTCCGATAAATAAGGGGCATTAGTTTGGAATGCTTATAAATTATAAACGATCACACTCTAGGAAAAGTTTGGTATGCAAGAATAAACATACGCTCCCCGGGGTCTAAGCGATGTCAGGCAGGGCAGACCCGATTGGGGACTACGGTCTAACCCCAAAGCCAACGGAAATTCCCTCAAAAAGAAGGCTTGGTAATGTAAGAGAGAGTCGACAAAACTCCTCCCGGATCGAAGTATTTTAATTTTGCTTAGTTTAAAGGTTGCTACGGCCCAGCCGGGCTAGACGACGGCTATTTGAGATAGAGAGTAGAATCATCCGCACGAGGTCTGGGTGTCCCGTAAGGCCAGAGTTATGGAATGAAAGAAATACAAATGGGGAAAAAAAACAACGTCAATAAAAGAAGAAGAAGAAGAAGAAGAAGAAGAAGAAACTATATAATAATATTAATGATAGACAAAAAGGATGGGTAGCCGTAGTGATGATGATATGATCATAATCATTTAACATTATAAATAAATATTACCGCTTCTGTTACTATACTCGTAAATTAAAACAACAATTAACATACACTGTTTTAAAAAAAAGCGTAATTTCAATCGCAAATTCTCCGTAAAAATCATCTGTTCTCAGCCGTATTTCAGTAAAATACAGGCGACCCTAACTTTATCCTACTTTGTTATTAGCTTTAGCGGGTTGGTCACCGTAATATCACTCCTTTTACGTTAACTTATCCGTTTTTAAAAACGGCAAGTGCCTGGCAAAATTCATTCCAGTATCTATTTCTTTTTATCTTTATTTTTTTTTTACGGCAAATTCTTAAGTGTAAAAATGATGAACATAGTACTGACAAAATAACGAAGAACAGATAAAAAAATTCGTCCAAATCTTTCAACACTTCTTGTGCCTGTCTTTTTATAGTCAATATATTAACTATCTGTTTTAATGATGTTGAAGTTTTGGAAATTACTTAGTTTAATTTTTCATTTATTTCTTATATTGTTTATTCATACCCTCATTTCCTTCCCTCTCTGGGCTATTTTTCCCTGTTGGAGCCCTTGGCCTTATAGCAGCTTGCTTTTCCAACTAGAGTCGTAGCTTGGATAATAATAATAATAATAATAATAATAATAATAATAATAATAATGTTCTTTTCAAATTCATTGTAAACTAGAAAACACTCTGAGAGTGCAGACCTCCGCCACGGCAGCTCATTTCTTGAAACCTGCTTGCCTTTCCCTGAATCAATTTAGACCGTAGGGCGTATTTGAAGTTTGTGTAACAAACATGTGCGAATTTGGGGTTAAGGTTAAGGTTAATTCGGTCGATCTTTTACTCGACCTTGACCTTTGACCTTTGACCTAGAACTTTCAAAATTAAAGTCACTTCCACTTCGCAACATGATAATTAATCCCTGGAATTTTACACTACTCTATGAGTAAAATTGTAGCCAGGAAGTTGTTCATAAACAGACAAACAGACCAACCAGGGGCGAAAACATAACATCCTCCCAACTTCGTTGTCGGAGGTAACAATTCAAGGTACAGGGGTCATAAAATTACAGGACTGTTGTATTTAGAAACACAAAGTCAAATTTAAAGTACAATTCACCTGACCAGAAACCTAACGAGTTTTTAGTCGGCAGGACTTCAATTATCTTTATCTATGGTAAGCACCTCTTCTAGGAGAAGGACACTCCAAAATCAAATCATTATTCTCTAGTCTTGGGTAGTGCCATAGCCTCAGTACCATGGTCTTCCACTGTCTTGGGTTAGAGTTCTCGTGCTTGGAGGGTACACTCGGGCACTCTATTCTATCTTATTTCTCTTCCTCTTTTTTTTCAAGTATTTATAGTTTATTCGTGAAAGATTTACTTGAATGTTGTTACTGTTTTTGAAATATCTTATTTCAATTGTTCATTACTTCTCTCGTAGTATATTTATTTTCTTATTTCCTTTCCTCACTGGGCTATTTTTCCTGATGGAGCCCTTGGGCTTGTAGCATCCTGTTTTTTCCAACTAGGGTTGTAGCTTACCAAGTAATAATAATAATAATAATAATAATAATAATAATAATAATAATATCCCTCAATCTTCTTCATCTTCTCTGTTATCTTCCTCTTCAGTTGCTACCCAAACAACAACAACCAGCCCCCACCTGTATACGCCTCCTGTCCCCTATACGCCTCTAGCCTCCCCCCTCTTCCCCAATTCAGAGGTCTACCCTCAGGCTAAACAGGTTATTCGACCTTCCCACATCTAAATTAGGATATGCAACACAGGCTGGCAGTAAAACTTGTGATCCCGTTTAAATTTCCAGTGTTGTTAGTATCCTTTGCATTTGAATTTCTCTCTCTCTCTCTCTCTCTCTCTCTCTCTCTCTCACTCTCTCTCTCTCTCTCTCTGCTTCTGTATGTTTTTAATGTTATCTTTAAGTGTTGAAAATTGGTCACTGGAAGCCTCAAATTTCTTCGTGATATAATTGTCCTCTCTCTCTCTCTCTCTCTCTCTCTCTCTCCTCTCTCCTCTCTCTCTCCCTCTCTCTCTCTCTCTGTTCTGTATGTTTTTAATGTAATCTTCAAGTGTTGAAAATTGGTCACTGGAAGCTCAAATTTCTTCGTGATATAATTGTCCTCTCTCTCTCTCTCTCTCTCTCTCTCTCTCTCGTCTCTCTCTCTCTCTCTCTCTCTCTGTTCTGTATGTTTTTAATGTTATCTTCAAGTGTTGAAAATTGGTCACTGGAAGCTCAAATCTCTTCGTGAATATAATTGTCCTCTCTCTCTCTCTCTCTCTCTCTCTCTCTCTCTCTTCTCTCTCTCTCTCTCCTCTCTCTGTTCTATATACTCTTAATGTAATCTTCAAGTGTTGAAAATTGGTCACTGGAAGCTCAAATCTCTTCGTTGATATA
>NC_090762.1:27083013-27098013 GCF_036898095.1 Palaemon carinicauda
CTATTATAAAACAGTAAAACTACCAGCAACCAATTAGGTAATAATAATAATAATAATAATAATAATAATAATAATAATAATAATAATAATAATAATAATATAATAGTAATAATAATTATAATAATAATAATAATAATAATAATAATAATAATAATAATAATAATAATAATAATAATAATAATAATACACGAGACAGAATAGAAACAGAATGCAACATAAAAAAAAAACGAGGTGATAAAATGGGGGAAAAAATGTAACATATTTTAGTTTTTACATCAAAAAGCCAATATTACCTCGGTTTTTTATGTTGCAATTTGTTTTTATTCTGTCTCGCGTATTATTATTATTATTATTATTATTATTATTATTATTATTATTATTATTATTATTATTAATACTATATTACTATCATTATTATTATTATTATTATTATTATTATTATTATTATTATTATTATTAGTTAGAAAAGCAGGATGCTATAAGCCCAAGTGCTCTAACAGGGAAAAATAACCCGGCGAGGAAAGGAAACAAGGAAATAAATAAACTACAAGAGAACTAATGAACAATATAAAATAACATAATTTAATAAAAAGTAACAACATTGAAATAAAACTATTCTATATAAACTATAAAAACTTGTAAAAAAAAAAAAAAGAAAAAAAAAACAGAGCAAGAGAAATAAGATAGAATAGTGTGCTCGAGTGTACACTCAAGCAAGAGAACTTCAGTTTTATGTCCATTTATTATATATACTTGTGCCCATACTTACTGTCTGCCCATTGTCTCTTCATAATTAAAAGCTAATGAAAATTTGACCCGCAAGTTTTAATTTAGGTATTCCCTTTCTGAGTGGGGATACCTTAACGTGGTGAAAGGGTTTGAGTATCGCCATGATCAGCAAAGATGTACTAGTAAAGGCCATCCATACTAGGTTGGTTTGCTGTGGGCGAGAGGAAAATCTCCCAACTTCACCAATCTGCCCTGGCCAGCGTGGAGATCAAAACTGGCCAAACCCCACATATGAACTGTCATGTGTGAGGCCTTTGTCCTGCAGTGGACTAGAAATGGTTACCTTAATTGTTATTGTTGTTATACAGATCAATTTTTTGGACATATAACATAACAATACACACACAAACGACACGGACATACCCATTGAAAAGGCTGTGACATTCTCACCCTTATTATGCCATGCAATAAGGGCTGATTTAACAAGACTAGGTAATCAATTACCGAATTCATACACACAAGGCCGAAGTAAATTATACTAACCTGTGTCATAACGTCGTTCTTTTAATCTTTCGTTAATAGTCGTCCCGCTTGCGTGAATGGCACTAATTAAAGCATTAAGTAATCATATATTCATTAGGGTTAATTGCTCTTTTGATATAATACATTTGTTCGACCTTCTATATAGCTAGTTATTCAACTATATCCATTTGATGCCCTTGGCTGTTGCATTGTTTAGTAATTCTTTTTCAAGTTTTTTCTTTCTCAAAGTTGGGGTTTTTGAAGGTAGGGCCACAGCGATAGAATAAATGGGGTACTTAGAAATATATATATATATATATATATATACATATGTGTGTGTGTATATATATATATATATATATATACAAGTATATTACTCATGGTAATATATTTATCTATACACAAACTCACATATATACTATATATATATATATATATATGCGTGTTTGTGTGTGTATACACATATATATACTTATCTATATATATACATGTATACACATGTGTACATATATATATATATATATATACAGTATATATGTATATATATATATATATATATCTACATGTATATATATATATATATATATACTGTACAACGCAATGTATATATATATGTATATATATACATACATATACACATCTACACACACACACACACACGAGATAACCACAAACGGCACATAGCATGAAGACAACAAAGAGCACTGGATCCCCAGACTCCCAGATAACGATAAGCAATTGATGGAACCCGGGTAACTAGTAGAAGAGAGACGTCAATCAATCCGGATAAGGTGTCAAGTCTCTGTCTGTCCGTGAATGAATTGTTCAGCGGTTTTTTTTTTCAACTAGGTTTTGCACTGGAAGCTTGAGAGAGAGAGAGAGAGAGAGAGAGAGAGAGAGAGAGAGGGGGGGGGCTCTCCTGCCGAAATATAGTTCACTTTGCAAAAATTTCAAACTACACAGGTATGTCCTCATACGAGAGAGAGAGAGAGAGAGAGAGAGAGAGAGAGGGGGGGGGGGTGGTCTCCTGCCGAAATATAGTTCACTTTGCAATAATTTCAAACTACACAGGTATGTCCTCATACGAGAGAGAGAGAGAGAGAGAGAGAGAGAGAGAGAGAGGGGGGTCTCCTGCCGAAATATAGTTCACTTTGCAATAATTTCAAACTACACGGGTATGTCCTCATACTAGAGAGAGAGAGAGAGAGAGAGAGAGAGAGAGAGAGAGAGGGCTCTCCTGTCAAAATATAGTTCACTTTGCAATAATTTCAAACTACACAGGTATGTCCTCATACTATAGAGAGAGAGAGAGAGAGAGAGGGGGGGGGGGAGGGCTCTCCTGCCGAAATATAGTTCACTTTGCAATAATTTCAAACTACACAGGTATGTACTCATACTAGAGAGAGAGAGAGAGAGAGAGAGAGAGAGAGAGAGAAGGCAAAGGCAAAGGCAAAGCAGAAAAAAGGGGAAGAGGGAGTAAAAGAATGCAGTTGGGGCACAGTCCTCATCACAACCTGCTCCTTTTCAACTTCTAATTCTGCTTTTGCCAGACTTCCCAAACTGGTTCTCTTCCATTCCCTTCGTGTTAAAACGAAAACTCCAACTCCACATGACTTCGTTTCTGTAAAAGCATCCTGCCAACTGGGCACTTTCCTCTTGGTAAGGGTAGAAGAGACTCTTTAGCTGTGGTAAGCAGCTCTTCTAGGAGAAGGACACTCCAAAATCAAACCATTGTTCTCTTGTCTTGGATAGTGCCATAGCCTCTGTACCATGGTCTTCCTCTGTTTTGGGTTATAGTTCTCTTGCTTGAGGGTACGCTCGGGCACACTATTCTATCTTATTTTTCTTGTTCTGTTAAAGTTTTTTTAATTTATTTAGGAAATATTTATTTTAATGTTATTATTCTTAAGATATTTTATTTTTCCTTGTTTTCTTTCCTTACTGGACTATTTTCCCTGTTGGAGCCCCTGGGTTTATAGCATCCTGCTTTTCCAACTAGGGTTGTAGCTTAGCAAGTAATAATAATAATAATAATAATAATAATAATAATAATAATAATAATGGGATCACGACCTAACAAATCAAGTGTACACCACATCAGTTTCCAGAAGGGATTTTTTTGCACAATCTCAAATTGAACGCAAAAAGTCACATCCTAAGATTTCAAAGGCAATATCTTTATGACCTCGAGAGAGAAAAACAACTGGCTTGGATTGGTAGACTCAGGTACCAGCGGTAAGGGCCAGCAATGAGCCCCTGAGGTAACAGTGATGGATTTTTTTTTCCTGAAGTAAGCTATAAATCTAGTACTGATCCAGGAAGATTTGGTCATAAACTATTGTCATTATTTTCATCGCAAGGTAAGCTACAACCTCAGTTGAAAACAAGAGATGCTCTAAGCCCAAGGGCTCCAACAGGGAAAAATAGCCCCGTGAGGAAAGGAATTAAGGAAACAAATAAACTACAAGAGAAGTAACGTAAAATCAAAATAAAATATTTCAAAACCGTAACAACATTAAATTAAATCTCTCATATATAATCTATAAAAACTTAAAAAAAAGAGGAAGAGAAATAAGATAGAACTGTGTGCCTGAGTGTACCCTCAAGCAAGAGACCTCTAACTAAATTATAACAAAATTCTAGTTTTCTTCCATTGTCGATAAATAAGGGGCATTAGTTTGGAATGCTTATAAATTATAAACGATCACACTCTAGGAAAAGTTTGGTATGCAAGAATAAACATAAGCTCCCGGGGTCTAAGCGATGTCAGGCAGGGCAGCCGATTGGGACTACGGTCTACCCGAAAGCCAACGGAAATTCCCTCAAAAGGAAGGCTTGGTAATGTAAGAGAGAGTCGACAAAACTCATCTCGGATCGAAGTACTTTAATTTTGCGCAGTTTAAAGGTTGCCACGCCCAGCCGGGCTAGACGACGGCTATTTGAGATAGAGAGTAGAATCATCCACACGAGGTCTGGGTGTCCCGTAACGCCAGAGTGATGGAATGAAAGAAATACAAATGGGGAAAAAACAACGTCAATAGAAGAAGAAGAAGAAGAAGAAGAAGAAGAAGAAAACTATATAATGATATTAATGATAGACAAAAGATGGTAGCCGTAGTGATAATGATATGATCATAATCATTCAACATTATGAATAAATATTACCGCTTCTGTTACTATACTCGTAAATTAAAACAACAATTAACAAACACTGTTACAAAAAAAGCGTAATTTCAATCGCAAATTCTCCGTAAAAATCTTCAGTTCTCAGCCGTATTTCCGTAAAATACAGGCGACCGTAACTTTACCCTACTTTGTTATTATCTTTTACGGGTTGATGACCGTAATATTACTCCTTTACGTTAACTTATCCGTTTTTAAAACGGCAAATGCCTGGCAAAATTTATTCCTGTATTTTTTTTTTTTCAACAATGATGAATATAAATTCGTCCATATCTCTTAGCGCTCTTCTTGTGGCTATGTTGAACAAGTTGTCATAAGTCTTTTAATAGTCAATATATTAATTATCTGTTTTAATGTTGTTGAAGTTTTGTAAATTATTTAGTTTAATTTTTCATTATTTCTTATATTGTTTATTCATACCCTCATTTCCTTTCGTCTCTGGGCTATTTTTCCCTATTGGAGCCCTTGGCCTTATAGCAGCTTGCTTTCCCAACTAGAGTTGTAGCTTGGCTAATGATAATAATAATAATAATAATAATAACAATAATAATGTTCTTTTCAAATTCATTGTAAACTAGAAAACACTCTGATTGTGCCGACCTCCGCCACGGCAGCTTATTTCTTGAAACCAGCTTGCCTTTCCCTGAATCAATTTAGACCGTAGGCGTATTTGAAGTCTGTGTAACAAACATGTGCGAATTTGGGGTTAAGGTTAAGGTTAATTCGGTCGATCTTTTACTCGACCTTGACCTTTGACCTTTGACCTAGAACTTTCAAAATTAAATCACTTCCACTTCTCAACATGATAATTAATCCCCGGAAGTTTCACTATTCTATGGGTAAAATTCTAGCCAGGAAGTTGTTCATAAACAAACACAGACAAACAGAACAACAGGGGCGAAAACATAACATCCTCCCAGCTTCGTTGTCGGAGGTAACAATTTAAGATACAGGGGTCATAAAATTACAGACTGTTGTATCTAGAAACACAAAGTCAAATTTAAAGTACAATTCACCCTAATTCCGGACCAGAAACCTAGCGAGTTTGGTCGGCAGGACTTAAATTATCTTTATCTATGGTAAGCAGCATTTCTAGGAGGACACTCCAAAATCAAACCATTGTTCTCTAGTCTTGGGTAGCGCCATAGCCTCTGTGCCATGGTATTCCACTGTCTTGGGTTAGAGTTCTCGTGCTTGAGAGTACACTCGGGCACTCTATTCTATCTTATTTCTCTTCCTCTTTTTTGTCAAGTATTTATAGTTTATTCGTGAAAGATTTATTTGAATGTTGTTACTGTTCTTGAAATATCTTATTTCAATTGTTCATTATTTCTCTCGTAGTTCATTTAATTCTTTATTTCCTTTCCTCACTGGGCTATTTTTCCTGATGGAGCCCTTGGGCTTATAGCATCTTGTTTTTCCAACTAGGGTTGTAGCTTACCAAGTAATAATAATAATAAATATAATAATAATAATAACAATAATAATAAGAATAAGAATAATAATTATAATAATGATAATAATAATATCCCTCAATCTTCTTCATCTTCTCTGTTATTTTCCTCTCAGTTGCTACCCAAACAACAACAACCAGGCCCCACCTCTATACGCCTCCTGTCCCCTATACGCCTCTCGCCTCCCCCCCCCCCCTTCCCCAAATCAGAGGTCTACCCTCAGGCTAAACAGTTATTCGACCTTCCCACATCTAAATTAGGATATGCAACACAGGCTGGCAGTAAACTTGTGATCCCGTTTAAATTTCCATTGTTAGTATCCTTTGCATTTGAATTTCTCTCTCTCTCTCTCTCTCTCTCTCTCTCTCTCTCTCTGTTATGTATGTTTTTTAATGTAATCTTCAAGCGTTGAAAATTGGTCACTGGAAGCTCAAATCTCTTAGTGATATAATTGTCCTCTCTCTCTCTCTCTCTCTCTCTCTCTCTCTCTCTCTCTCTGTTCTATATGTTCATACTGTAATCTTCAAATGATTAAAATTGGTCACTGGAAGCTCATATTGTCTTCTCTCTCTCTCTCTCTCTCTCTCTCTCTCTCTGTTCTGTACGTTTTAATGTAATCTTCAAATGATGAAAATTGGTCACTGTAATCCCACATTTCTTCGTGATATAATTGTCCTCTCTCTCTCTCTCTCTCTCTCTCTCTCTCTCTCTCTCTCTCGTATAAAGGCATACCTTTGTAGCTTAATAGTATTGCCAAGTTAACTATATTTGGGCAAGAGACTCTCTCTCTCTCTCTCTCTCTCTCTCTCTTCCTCTCTTCCTCTCTCTCTCTCTCTCTCTCTCTCTCTCTCTCTCTTCCTCTCTTCCTCTCTCTCTCTCTCTCTCTCTCTCTCTCTCTCTCTCTTATAAAGGCATACCTCTGTAGTTTAAAACTATTGCTAAGTGAACTATATTTCGGCAGGAGACTCTCTCTCTCTCTCTCTCTCTCTCTAGCTCAGATTCTTCGTGATATAATTGTCCTCTCTCTCTCTCTCTCTCTCTCTCTCTCTCTCTCTCTGTTCTATATGTTCTTACTGTAATCTTCAGATGATGAAAATTGGTCACTGTAAGCTCAAATTTTTTCGTGATATAATTGACCTCTCTCTCTCTCTCTCTCTCTCTCTCTGTTCTTAATATAACCTTCTAATGATGGAAATTGGTCACTGTAAGCTCAAACTTTTTTGTGATATAATTGACCTCTCTCTCTCTCTCTCTCTCTCTCTCTCTCTCTCTCTCTCTGTTCTATATGTTCCTAATGTAATCTTCAAATGTTGAAAATTGGTCAATGGAAGCTCAAATTTCTTCGTGATATAATTGTGTTACTTTTCACATGAATGTTTTCCTTTCTAGCTAAGTATTTTACCATGCTTAGAATACCTTTCCGGCTCTATGCGTTCTATAGAATATTCACCTTTTATTCTCATCTATTTGTTATGCGTAAAGTTTATTCTTAAGTTGCTATAGAATTCAGTTTTTTTTTCAACCTTCCCCAACATTCTCTTATCTAATTTCCTGGTTCTCTTTTAAACATCTCCTGAAGCTTCTCTTCGCCAATAACAACTTTCACTGATTACGTGGTATCTGCAGAAACCTCACTTTTATTATCAAATGTTCAACAATGCTAGAAAACTTTCTTTGTGCACCATGTATCCTAATTATTTTCCTATTAAAATTCATTTCATTCCTGACACATATTTTTCCTTGGACTCCTAATTTTGTCATACAATTGCTTTATTGCAAATTCAATCCAAACCCTCTTCTCATTACACACCTAAAATGACCTCCCATATAAATCATTCTGGTCTTCTGTCTCTTATATAATAGAGCACCTTTCCTCAGGAACTTTTCCCCCATCCTGACATACCTTACACATCCTAGTCAGTCATACAATCGCAGTCACACCACACTAGTGTACCATCTCACTTGTAATCCCATCAACTCTTACTGCCTTTCCATTCCTCAACTCGTCAATTAATATCTTTAAATAGTATCCTGTTTTTCCAACTAGGGTTATAGCTTAGCAAGTAATAATAATAATAATAATAATAATAATAATAATAATAATAATAATAATAAATCTGACTCGTTCTATCAACACAAAACTGATTTCTCATCAAATACATTTTTTTTTCATTTAAATCTTTTAACGTGTTTTACCTTATCGTCAAATTGCTCTCTGCAATACGTTTATGAAGTACTCCTAAATTTTCATAAACTTTTGATCAGATTCACTAAAACGAATTATTATTTAACACATTTGTCTCGCTCACTATCTCCTTGAATTCATTATTATTATTATTATTATTATTATTATTATTATTATTATTATTATTATTACTAGCCAAGCTACAACCCTAATTGAAAAAGCAAGATAATATAAGCCCAGGGGCTCCAACAGGGAAAAATAGCCCAGTGAGGAAAGGAAATAATGAAATAGATAAACGATATGAAAAATATTGAACAATAAAAACAAAATACTTCATGAAACAGTAACAACATCAAAACAGATATTTCATATATAAACTATAAAAAGACTCATGTCAGCCTGTTCAACATGAAAACATTTGCAGCGAGTTTGAGCTTTTGAAGTTCCACTGATTCAACTACCCGATTAGGAAGATCATCCCACAACTTGGTCACAGCTGGAATAAAACTTCTAGAATACAGTGTAGTATTGAGGCGCATGGTGGAGAAGGCCTGGCTATTAGAATTAAGATCTGAATGCAGAGGATGATTATAATCATGCAAGAATCTTAAGCAACATGCACAAAGAACTAATTGTCGCGATCAAGGAACAAACTTAAGATCAAAGTCTGCAGTAGAACAACAGTACTCAAAACTAAAACGGGCACTAGGTATAGGGCATACCTTTGCCTAAATCTTGTTGCCTATTACGAGATAGGCAATTGAATTATGCACATGTTGGCACTAGTTTCATGCAAATCAGGTAAAAAAAATGGGCACGATAAGGCAAAAACACGTTTTTTTTTCTTTTACTTTTCGTGACATTGCCCTTGACTTAATCACTCCCAAAATCTAATCAAATTGTTCTGGGATCGTGGCCAGTCATCCCACCAAATTTCATGAGATTCGGTCAAACAGTTTTTGAGTTATGCGAATCACATACACACAGACAGACGTACAAAGAAATACAAGCCTATAAATACTTAACCTTCGCTAAGAAGTTGGCGAAGGTTTTGAAAATTAATCCAAACCTAAAAAAAAAAAAAAAAAAAAAAAAAAAACTTAAAATGTTCTATATGCTGTTTTGTGCAGTTGAAAAAAAACTGGGCAGATTTTTTTAACAGTAAATTTGTAATAAAAGATTATACTTAGAAACTTAAATGAACTGTATATTATTAAAGAGACTCTGCCAAAGCTGAGATTTGGACGTTGAGGAGCCACCATCTCAGCTTTGGCAATCATAAGTTAAGGACCAACTTCATCCTCCACAATTTACATCATTCACTAATCTTAGCTAGATCTCTATTAAAGGGATTCAACCACCATACGTCTATATTAAGGGAATTCAATTGATACCAGGCGAGTCAGATTATCCGCATATGTAACGAGCTTATTTTCTAAGCTTAAAAACATATCATGCATATATATCATAACAACTAATAGGATGAGCGCACTACCCTAAGGAACACCAGATTATTATTATTATTATTATTATTATTATTATTATTATTATTCTTATTATTAATTGCTAAGCTACAAACCTAGCTGGAAAAGCAGAATGCTATAAGCCCAGGGGCTCTAATAGGGAAAATAGCCCAGTGAGGAAAGGATCAAGGAAAAATAAAATACTTTTTTTAAGAACAATAACATTAAAATGAATACTTTCTATACAAACTATAAAAAAAAAACTTGAAATAAACAAAAGGAAGAGAAACGAGACAGAATAGAGTGCCCAAGTGTACCCTCGAGCAAGATATTAGGCTACATTCCTATATTCACTATGTTGCCCATCAGCAGATATTCTTTGCACTATATAACTTAAATAATTCCATAAAATACTAAGAAAAAATACCTTCCTACTCCCATTTAAATTTGGAGACAGGGGCCTCGTGATTAACAAGGACAAAGAAAGCACTAAGGACAAAGAAAGCACTCAAATCAAGACCAGTCCTACGAACTTCCTGCCCACAATCAAGGGATTTCTGTACAGAACTGTAAATTGTAAGGGCACTGCACGCTCGAATGCCTTGGCGAGAGGCCCATTGCAAACTAAGGAACAAATGATTACCTTCAGCGTACTTAGATAACAAAGGAGCGATGGAAATTGCGCGGTAATCGGCGGGGCTAGACCTACCACGAACACGTGAATGGAGTCGCATAAACAATTCTCCAGAAAGTGCAAACGATCATATTCTTCTCTCTAACTTGTGAAAGCTATCAGATAATTTAGGAAATATGAAATCAGCTGTCTTTATAAAAATAAGATTATTACCATAAACATAACCACACACACACACACACACACTCCGACAATTTAGGACAATTTAGGAAATATGAAATCAGCTGTCTTTATAATAAAGATTATTACCATACACACTCATATTATATATATATATATATATATATATATACTTCATTTGCTTAAGGCTTGAAATCATTATAAAATATAATGAAAAACGTACGACACACATAAGATTGTTAAATTCCAACTAGAAAAAAAAAAAACAATATATCAAAGGCATGCAGACATAATTAAATCCTTGCCAATGTTAATTAAGTTAGATCAAACACGAAAGCTTAATTTTATGTTAAACTAATCACTTTGCCCTGTGAGTTAAAAAAAAGTTTATTACAAATAACAATTAAATAATAAATTCTTTATCATACTCTTCCTACGTTCGATAGACTTGATTGCAGACAGCACACATATATATATGACTTAAATGTGAATACAGTACTCCACTGCATCAAGGCAATTCAGCTAGAGTTCTACTGATAATAAGGCAAGCAAGCATAAGCATTTAAACCATTTCAAAGCACCGCCAGTACCAAACACCATGTGTAACGAACGGTACCATATAAACAGTACCTTTCAACAACAAAAAAAGGTCTTCAGTCCAAGTATCACTTTTAGGCGAAGTTGAAAATCGAGGGGTAAGCGGCCAACCCTCACTCTCTGCCAACTCTCTGACAACTGAAGTCCTGAACCTTTTGGCTTTTGCCAGCAACCCGCTACGGATATATTCCACCGTTACCGCCGCCTGACTTGATGTTGAATCAGGATATTTAAACGCCCATTAAGTCTGTTTGAAATTCCTTATCCTCTGGGAAAATCGAAGGTTTACGAAGAAACAGGTTTCCCGAAGTAATACATTAGTCCGGCTTCACATAATCACTTAATCTTGAGGCTAAGAATTGACACTAATATTGGACCCGCTAAATCTCACGTGCGTTTAAATTTTCGTCCTTTCAGACCACAGCAATTTCAGCGCTTGCGGGGAGAAAAACTTCTACATAGCAACTGGATAAAAAAGTGTGAGGTTACGCACGTTTTGCAAATGGATGAAAACTACATCAGCATATGGAGGACAAAATTTTGATTCCAAAATATAATGGTCAGGGGACTTTTGGAAAATATCGAAGGAATTCAAGCGGCTAATTTAAAGGACATTGCTAACGTAAGAGGAGTAATATGTCTTGTATGAAACGGCCTCAGATTCTCGGCCTCAGGTCAGTGACCTCATGGGGAGATGGTGTACTCATCATTAAAAACTATTCTTTGATTACTCAAGGATCGAGAGACATATGAGAAAACACACACACACACACACAAACAAACACACGCGCACACAATTTATGGATAGATAGATATTATATATAGTTATGTAAGTACTACGTATTTTATCTGGAGTATCAAATCATAAATACTTCTAGTGTTATATAGCAGAATAGCCTAAATCATTGTTTACTTACTTGTAGTTTCTAATTATATAATCAGGATATATGTATATGTCTGTGTTACAAAGTTATTTCTAATAAACCCAAGTAAATTGTTAAATTTCATTGATAAATATCCCATTTATGAGATAATTTTCCGGCACATTTTCCTCAAAATGAAATACGTCATCGGCCTATATTCAACACCAACTAAAGTGCAATGAGAGGTATTATTGTCATGGCTAAGGGCTTTGGAGAAGTCATTCGCCTTTGGGAATTCAATTTTCGTAAAACTTAAAAAACACGATTATTTCAAGTAGATTATTTTAGAAATCGAATGAAAAAAGAGACTAGACTGAATCCAAGTGGTTTGACTAAGGTCATTGACTACGCAGAGTTTAGTTTGGACTACAGCCAAGGTCCACAGTTGGGGAAGGAGGGGGAGGCGAATGGGGTGTGAGGAAGGGGAGGAGAATGGTGGGTGGGGAAGGAGAGGAGAATATGGGCGGGGAAGGAGGAGAAGGATGGGATGGCGAGGGTAACTGAGGAGCGGAATGGGTTTGGAAAGGTTTGCCCATCCTGGTTCTAATCTGGATTCTGGAACTCTTTCAGAGTTGAGTACTCCGTGCCAAAGGATACTCCTCTCTCTCTCTCTCTCTCTCTCTCTCTCTCTCTCTCTCAGGTCAATGAAAGGCTCCAATAAGAAAATTTCTCGAATTCGCTGGCACAAAATCTTCCTAAATTGCGTATTTAAGTAACGCCATATTATATAATTGTAGACCGTAAACCACGTAGGTATGTGTGTGTTTATTTGCTGCATTTCCCCACTAAGTCATATCACTTGCCATTATTTCTTGAGAAAACTACTAATATTCTTTCAAAACACAGAACTCTCTACCTTTCCCTTTGTTCCTTAGAAATATTCAAACCACCAGGAATGGGATACGTGTGGTAAAAAATATAAAAACTTCTACAAACAATGAACAGCCTTTCTTGGATTTATTTAAATATCCCTACTTTGTTTTATATAAAGCTGATATCTACTGACGAGTTAGACCTAATATTATATCAATTAACTGTAATGGTTTTCGATGCAAATCGATCATAATTCATGAAGAATCACTCTTATCTCTGAGGAAATATGTTCTTTATCAACTCCTGCTGAAAAGAACATGACCTAAGTAACATCGCTTTTGACCTTATCTCGAAGCTCGGCATTGTAATCTTAACGCTAGAGATCCCAGAAATCGTTTAAACAATCTGATAAAAAAAAGCTTCTTACATAGACCTTCTCCATGAAATTCATAGAAAAAGGTTCGGTAGCAAAATAATGCCTTAACATTGAAGCTTATGGAGAAAAAAAAACTTTAAATAAAAGCAAAGCTCACTAAGAAACTTGAACAATATCACGAAAACTTATAAGATCTTACCTTGAACTTCTGCATCTTGGACAATGATTGCCTTGAAGGTCGGAATAAATCTTCACTTTTAGGGTCACCGCGTGAATCATCTCCTCCAGCTAATCAAGGATCATTTAGTCAGATTCAGATCCCTGGAGATTACCTGGAAACAATAAATGGCTCTAATGAGATTTGCAAGGTTCAGCTGAACAATTTATTGCGAAGTTATGCATATTAATCATTGTCTTATCATTATACAGCAATTCTCAAGATATTTAAGTTTGAATACTATATAGCAAATGAATATAGTAAAGATTCTTTATTTTTATGTTGTGGATTTTAACGATTTTACGTTTCAGGAAGAAGAAATGCATTTTTCTACATCATTTTATTATTATTATTACGAGCCAAGCTACAACTCTAGTTGGAAAAGCAAGATGCTATAAGCCCAAGGGCTCCAATAGGGAAAAATAGCCTGGTGAGGAAAGGAAATAAGGATATAAATAAATGATGAGAACCAATTAACAATAAATCATTCTAAAAACAATAACAACGTCAAAATAGATATGCCATATATAAACTATGAACGTTAAAAACAGATATGTCATATACAAACTATAAAAAAAAAAAAAACTCATGATCTACCAAATTACTGAACACCCAACTCAATTCGCGTTAGAGCCAAAACAAGAATCAATAACAACAACAACAACAACAACAATAATAATAATAATAATAATAATAATAATAATAAAAACAACAACAATAAGCTACGCCAGAGAAGTGCAAGGGGGAATGACCTGAGACTATGGAACCTACCCCACGAGAATTCGGTTGCGAGAGAGTTCATGAACTTCAGCGGCGAGCGAAAAGCAGTTTTCGCCTCATAACTTGTTTTCGACTTGCCCAGCTTTCCTGACATCGATTATATATGGCAACTTTCAACTCTCCTTCCTACTTTCCCGGTATACTTAATCTTTTTTTTTTAATGTGATAATCGTAGACCTAAAAACAAGAAAAAAAAAAAAAAGAATAAAACCAGTATGTGAACTGGCAACACACAGGCGTCTCTAATCATCAGAATATGTAGGAAAAATTAGAGAGAGAGAGAGAGAGAGAGAGAGAGAGAGAGAGAGAGAGACACTGAAATGCATAAATGTAATTACCATATAATTCTAAAAAAATGTCTTCAATGCTTTCTGATCAGATCTTAAGGCATCACATTATATAAAGTTTAGTTAAAAAAAATAGTAAACTATAGCAATTCTAAATCTAACGATTTTTTTAAATTAACAAATTATGAGGAAAAAGACATACTAACATTTTATATTACACGTCCCATAATCATGAAAAGTATATATCTAACAATACAAAGATCAAATCAATTCATAAATCAAGTAAGTTGTTGAATTTCATTGATAAAAGTCGTATTTATGAGATGAATTTCCGTCACATTTTCCTCGAAATGAAATACGTCATAGGCCTATGTTCAACACTTAATCAAAGTGCAATTAGACCCAAGAACGTATTATTGGCACCGTCTTCGGAAAGTTCACTTTGGGAATTTTAATTTGAACGATTCCAGCCATTTATCATAAATAAAAACCAAATCCCGAGACTTTTTACTTTTACATAAACTGCCATTTTTTTCCACGCAGCTTCGAGACCGTCCAATTTGTTTACAACGACGGACCACAGACACTTCAACCAGTTTTACAATTTGCAGTGCTTACTGACGCGCCAGGGCTTTTATATTCCGTTTGGCAATTGTT
>NC_090762.1:27113013-27118013 GCF_036898095.1 Palaemon carinicauda
TCTTTGAATATTGTGGTATTTGTATATGGTTCATTACATTGCAATTTATGCAACATGAACTGTGGTAACTCTGTTTCTAGAGAAATAATCTTAGAATATTGGGGTATTTGTATATGGTTCATACTTTGCAATTTATGAAACATGAACTATATTTCATCTGTATGATACAGCTCTACCACTTTTATTTTAGGTATGCCTATTCTTCCAAATTCTTACCTTACTCCTGATTTACCCCTATGTTTCTTCTAATTATTTTTGTTTTCTTTTAGATATCTTATCTCTTTTCAATTCTCCTATTAATTTTATCGGTCCAGGGGAGGCACAGTCATTTGCCCGCCTTTCACGCATCGTCTCAGGTCATTAGCACAGAGGTAATGTGTTCGCTTAGCATTCGCATGGCACCAAATCGATCCCAGCCAGGGACCGTGAGTTTAAGCTGTTTACTTGAGAGGCCACTGCTGTGGTTGGGCACCACAGTGGAGGACTTGGGCTTGCTGATGTAACTGGAACTGAAATTGGACACCTTTAAGGTACAATGAAAATGGTGATGCATTTGCCGAAAGGGCACTTCTATTGCACGAGAATTTTGAAGGTTTTTGTTTTTATTTGTTGCTGGTGCAACTGATAATATGGTAGTTGCTATTGTTGGGGTTGATGATAAGCATTATATTATGGTTATTATTGTTATTAAGTGATGCAGTAGTAGTTGCTATTGTTGGGGTTGTTGATAATGTTATTATTGTTGTTGTTGCTATAGGACGATGAATTTTTTTTTATTTCACTTTTAACAATGAAAGTCCATATAAATTGCATCCATATTAACGTACATACACAGTTCACCTTCTGTAATATATTGAACAAACTTACTTACTCTACACTGTCACTGATGTATACAGCTAAACAGGCCTCGATCATAATAGAAATTTCAAACAATATATGGAATAAAAGATTGAAATTACACGAAGAGTAAAGAAGTCATTGCTGACAATCATACGTCAATCAGAAGTAGCAGAATAGAAAGGACGTTTGCTGACGATTTTCTCTTTTGAATGAGACGCTGAAATTAAGAATATCAAGATCATGTAACTGTGAAAAGGAATTCTTTGAAATGTATCGATGATCATGGCAGTGAATGCTTTAGAAATGTTTGAAATATATCGATGATTAAGACAGGAATGCTTAGGAATGTTTGAAATATATCGACGATTAAGACAGGAATGCTTTAGGAATGTTTGAAATATATCGATGATTAAGACAGGAGTGCTTTAGGAATGTTTGAAATATATCGACGATTAAGACAGGAATGCTTTAGAAATGTTTGAAATATATCGATGATTAAGACAGGAATGCTTTAGGAATGTTTGAAATATATCGACGATTAAGACAGGAATGCTTTAGAAATGTTTGAAATATATCGATGATTAAGACAGGAGTGCTTTAGGAATGTTTGAAATATATCGACGATTAAGACAGGAATGCTTTAGGAATGTTTGAAATATATCGATGATTAAGACAGGAATGCCTTAGGAATGTTTGAAATATATCGACGATTAAGACAGGAATGCTTTAGGAATTTAAATATATCGATGATTAAGACAGGAATGCTTTAGGAATGTTTGAAATATATCGATGATTAAGACAGGAATGCCTTAGGAATGTTTGAAATATATCGACGATTAAGACAGGAATGCTTTAGGAATTTAAATATATCGATGATTAAAACGGGAATGCTTTAGAAATGTTTGAAATATATCGATGATTAGAAAAGGAATGCTTTAGGAATGTTTGAAATATATTGATGATTAAGACAGGAATGCCTTAGGAATGTTTGAAATATATCGACGATTAAGACAGGAATGCTTTAGGAATTTAAATATATCGATGATTAAGACAGGAGTGCTTTAGAAATGTTTGAAATATATCGATGATTAAGACAGGAATGCTTTAGGAATGTTTGAAATATATCGATGATTAAGACAGGAATGCCTTAGGAATGTTTGAAATATATTGACGATTAAGACAGGAATGCTTTAGGAATTTAAATATATCGATGATTAAGACAGGAATGCTTTAGAAATGTTTGAAATATATCGATGATTAGAAAAGGAATGCTTTAGGAATGTTTGAAATATATCGATGATTAAGACAGGAATGCCTTAGGAATGTTTGAAATATATCGACGATCAAGACAGGAATGCTTTAGGAATTTAAATATATCGATGATTAAGACAGGAATGCTTTAGAAATGTTTGAAATATATCGATGATTAAAACAGGAATGCTTTAGGAATGTTTGAAATATATCGATGATTAAGACAGGAATGCCTTAGGAATGTTTGAAATATATCGACGATTAAGACAGGAATGCTTTAGGAATTTAAATATATCGATGATTAAGACAGGAATGCTTTAGGAATGTTTGAAATATATCGATGATTAAAACAGGAATGCTTTAGGAATGTTTGAAATATAACCATGATTAAGACAGGAATTCCTTAGGAATGTTTGAAATATATCGACGATTAAGACAGGAATGCTTTAGGAATTTAAATATATCGATGATTAAGACAGGAATGCTTTAGAAATGTTTGAAATATATCGATGATTAAAACAGGAATGCTTTAGGAATGTTTGAAATATATCGATGATTAAGACAGGAATGCCTTAGGAATGTTTGAAATATATCGACGATTAAGACAGGAATGCTTTAGGAATTTAAATATATCGATGATTAAGACAGGAATGTTTTAGAAATGTTTGAAATATATCAATGATTAAAACAGGAATGCTTTAGGAATGTTTGAAATATATCGATGATTAAGACAGGAATGCCTTAGGAATATTTGAAATATATTGACGATTAAGACAGGGATGCTTTAGGAATTTAAATATATCGATGATAGAGACAGGAATGCTTTAGGAATGTTTGAAATATATCGATGATTAAGACAAGAATGCCTTAGGAATGTTTGAAATATATCGACGATTAAGACAGGAATGGTTTAGGAATTTAAATATATCGATGATTAAAACAGGAATGCTTTAGAAATGTTTGAAATATATCGATGATTAAAACAGGAATGCTTTAGGAATGTTTGAAATATATCGATGCTTAAGACAGGAATGCCTTAGGAATGTTTGAAATATATCGACGATTAAGACAGGAATGCTTTAGGAATTTAAATATATCGACGACTAAGACAGGAATGCTTTAGGAATGTTTGAAATATATCGACGATTAAGACAGGAATGCTTTAGGAATGTTTGAAATATATCGACGATTAAGACAGGAATGCTTTAGGAATGTTTGAAATATATCGATGATTAAGACAGGAATACTTTAGGAATGTTTAAAATATATCGACGATTAAGACAGGAATGCTTTAGAAATGGTTGAAATATATCGACGATTAAGACAGGAATGCTTTAAGAATGGTTGAAATATATCGTCGATTAAGACAGGAATGCTTTAGGAATGTTTGAAATATATCGACGATTAAGACAGGAATGCTTTAGGAATGGTTGAAATATATCGACGATTAAGACAGGAATGCTTTAGGAATGGTTGAAATATATCGACGATCAAGACAGGAATGCTTTAGGAATGGTTGAAATATATCGACGATTAAGACAGGAATGCTTTAGGAATGTTTGAAATGTATCGGTGATTAAGACAGGAATGCTTTATGAAATATATCGACGATTAAGACAGGAATGCTTTAGGAATGTTTGAAATATATCGATGATTAAGACAGGAATGCTTTAGAAATGTTTGAAATATATCGATGATTAAGACAGGAATGCTTTAGAAATGTTTGAAATATATCGATGATTAAGACAGGAATGCTTTATGAAATATATCGACGATTAAGACAGGAATGCTTTAGGAATGTTTGAAATATATCGATGATTAAGACAGGAATACTTTAGGGATGTTTGAAATATATCGACGATTAAGACAGGAATGCTTTAGAAATTTTTGAAATGTATCGGTGATCAGGGCAGTGAACGTTTTGGAAATGTTTGAAATGTTTTGATGATCAAGACAGTGAACGTTTTGGAAATGTTTGAAAATAATTGAGAACGTAAAGACTTGGAAAGTTCTTTAAAAGTGAGAAAATCACAATTTGAAATGTGGATAAAAATTATGGAAAATATCAGTTTGATTTAAGAAAGGCAAATGATACTTATATGACAGAAGTCTCTACTTAATGAGGAAACTGAGATTAACTTCAGAATCCTGAAAGCTTTTGTTTAGAATGTCTGAGAATAGCTGTCTTCATCCAAAACAGCTGATCGAGTTCACATCTTGTTTGCCTAAGCAAGATTGAGTAATTGTTGATGGTGTCTGGCTTCAGTTCCAGTTTCATCAGAATAGATGCTCACCAGAACGTCGGGCGGGCAAGCCCAAGTCCCACTGTGGTACCCAACCACAGCAGTGGCTTCCCCAATAAAGAGCTTAAACTCACATTCCGAGCTGGGATCGATCTTCTGCCATGCGAATGCTAGGCAAACACGTTACCACTGTACTAGTTTATGTAATAAGCTACTCCTTATCAAATAAGCACGCTTTTATATCATTACAGGGCCTTACTAATGCTAGGCAAACACGTTACCACTGTACTAGCCAGAAGGCTGAATTAGCCTCCTTTATTGAGAAACTCAGAATGCCCTGAAGCAACGGGCCTGCTTACCTCGGCAAGATCTAAGAGACCAGATATCCCAATTCCAGTCGCTTTTCAGGTAGAAGACCCAGTCTGGTGATCACCAGGCTGGGGTTCGAGTCCCGCTCAAGTTCGTTAGTTCCTTTGGTCGCTGCGACCTCACCATCCTTGTGAACTAAGGATGGAGGGTTTGGGGAGCCTATAGGTCTCCCTGCTGAGTCTTCAGCAGACATTGCCTGGTCCTCCCTGGTCCTAGCTTGGGTGGCTTTATAGGGCAATTTCACTGTCCCTTGTCTCTGTCATTCATGAGCGGTCTTTAAACGTTCAAACAATGTAG